>NC_058415.1:43291341-43310679 GCF_002201575.2 Neomonachus schauinslandi | reverse complement strand
TCGGAAATCTTGAGGACAAGAGAGATGGGCTGGTAAACTGCTTTGATGTGGGAGCCAAGGAGAGGTGACTACATGGAGCCCACAACCCTGCAATTTATTAGAGTAAAGGAAGCACTGTTGTTTCCTGAGGCCAGAGATGGCCCATGAAGGAGAGCACCAGTCTAAAGCCTATTTAGCTTGTAGGAATGAGGACTCACCAGGAAGCTAATGGGATTACCACCAAATATATTCGTGGACTGGACTTCCAGAAAACTAGGAGCTGAGAGAGAGGTAGTCATGGGAATGGATATCCTATATCACAGGAGCTGCACTTGGAGGGGCTTATAAGGGGATTCTAGGAAAACCCATAAAGAAGTCAGAAAATGATACAGACTTAAATATATGCCAGGCCCCAAAATATCTATCCATTTACAAGGGCATCGGTCAAGCAGAACAGAAACCGTCTGTGCTTCCTTTCCACCTGAGCACCAGCCCAGGATGAGCTTGAAAGTCAGAGTCAACATGGCCCTGGCTGGGAGTGGGAATAAAGGTGTGGAAAGAAAAGAAACCTTACCTTTGAATGAAGATTGAAGGCTGAAATACTGACAAATATGTAGAACTCGACATTCTAATTTCTGAATCTAGAGTGTTTTTCAACTTACTAACCTGTAGGACCTTCTATTCCCTAGGAGACATATGGATTGTCTAGCTTTTTATTTGAGGCAAAGAGAAAACTTCTCCCACTGCACAACTATAAAAGGGACAATGGGAGAGAAAAATAAAAAATATAAAAATTAAAAAAAAATTATCCTTATTCTCTATCATGAGTCATGCTTGTATATACTGGTTTTACTTTAACTTCATATTCAAAGCCCTACATGAGCTCTCAGCACAGCCTAGCAATGCCACTGTTTTTACTTCTCTAGTAGGCTTGCATTCCCCTTATTCTCCTATATAACTGTTTGGTATCTTCTCTCTCAGTTCAAATCTTCTACCTCTATCCCTTCCCACCACTTTATCTTTAGATGAATACATCCTATATTTCATTTGGAGCCAGAAGTTCCAAGAAGGTGATGCCCAAACTTCTCACCCATGAGATTGCCTAAATTGGCCATATCTTCTCTGGCTACATTCCAAGAAGACTCTTTTCAAAGAAACTAATCCCTCTCCATCCCTTCTCAGCTTCTGGGATTATTCCCTTCTCCCCTGAGCAACCTCTCCCTCCTACTATCAGCATACACATATTTTTAAGGCTTTTTAAAGAGCAGGTTTAGGTTTACAATAAAATTGAGGGAAAGGTACAGAGTTTTCCATATACCTCCTGCCACAGCACATGCGTAGCCCCTCACCAAAATGGTACATTTTTACCAAGGATGAACCTACACTGATACATCATAATCATCCAAAATCCATGATTTACCTTAGGGTTCACTCTTGGTGGTGTACATCCTATGAGTTTGGACAAATGCACCATGACATATATTGATCATTATTAAGATAAAATATTTATTTTCACTGCCTAAACATCCCTTGTGCTCCACCTAGTCATCTCTTTTCCCCAGCCCCAACCCTCCCACATAACCACTGATCTTTTTACTGTCTTTATAGTTCTGTCTTTTCTAGAATGTCATATAGTTGGAACCAGACAGTATGTATCTTTCTCAGCTTGGCTTCTTTCACCCAGTAATAAACATTTAAAGTTCCTCCCAGTCGTTTCAAGTCTCGATGGTTCATTTCTTTTTATGGATGAAAAATATTCCATTGTCTGGATGTACCATAGTTTATTTATTCATCCACCTACTGAAGGCAAGCACAGATTTTAAAAATCTTCCTTGGGTCCCATAGTACTTCTCAGCTATTCTTCCATTTCTTGGCTTTTCTTCACAGTTCATTCTCATTTATGTAGCATTTACTTGATGCCTACCCTTCTCAACCTGCCCTTTACTCCTCAGCTACTCCACTGTGGCTTGTGACCACCATTCCCTTCTTTGAATCTCTCAACAAAGTCACTAGTGATTTAACATTGTTAACTCTGGAGGACTCTTTTTCAGGCATGGAACTCATTATTTCATTATCTCAATGACTACCATACCATCACTCACTTCTCCTTTCCCTCACTCTCTGGCAGCAGGTTCTGTCTCCTCCTCTTCTATCTGACCTCTTAATATGCTTCTGGGCCTTCATATCTTTGTCCTTTGGCCTTTTTCTCTCCGTGGCTAACAGATGTGGCTAACTACCACATTTATATTTCCAGCCAAAGTTTCTCCTGGAAAGTTCAGATTTTTATATCCAACTCCTCATTTCCATTTGAACATTTCACAAGTATGTGGAATTCTACTTGTCCAAAATAGATCACTCAACGTCCACCCTCCTCCTCCTCCCAGACTGTTTTGCTTTCACACTTCCCATCTCAGTAAATGTCAACATCATGGGATGTCATTCTGTATCCCTCCATAGGCCTTTTCTCCCATAGCCAATCTACTAAATGGTAATCCCAAGTATATATTGAACCACCCATCTCCATCACTACCGCCATCAAAGGGCTCACCTAGACTAGTGCAAAAACCTCCTCACTAGCCCATATTTCTCCTACTCTCTGCCAACCCACATTCCACATATTATGAAAAATTATATTCCAACAATGTACATATCATCCCCAACTCCTCTTCACACACATAAAGACTCTCAGATCACTCAACAAAATTCTGTCCCTCAACCACTAACTCCAAATCCTTGTAGTTAGGCACAGGAGGCAGTAACCCTGGCCAACCTTAGTTGCCTGTACAAGCCTCTAAGAGGTCTTGAAATGCTCTGTTCTTTCTGACTGGAATACTCTTCAAAGCACTTCTACCCAAACACAGGGTGCTTCTAGTTCTTTCTCAAGACTCAGTTTAATGCTCAGCTCCTCAGACAGTTCTTTCCTGATCACCTCAGCAAGGCCTTATTTTTATCACTGTGTCCTCATCATTTCTGCCATAGCACTTCTTTTTTTTTTTTTTTTTTTTTAATTTTTTTTTTATTCTTATGTTAATCCCCATACATTACATCATTAGTTTTAGATGAAGTGTTCCATGATTCATTGTTTGTGCATAACACCCAGTGCTCCATGCAGAACGTGCCCTCCTCAGTACCCACCACCAGGCTAACCCATCCTCCCACCCCCCTCCCCTCTAGAACCCTGTTTGTTTTTCAGAGTCCATCGTCTCTCATGGTTCGTCTACCCCTCCGATTTCCCCCGCTTCATTCTTCCCCTCCCGCTACCTTCTTCTTCTTCTTTTTTTTTTTTTTTCTTAACATATATTGCATTATTTGTTTCAGAGGTACAGATCTGAGATTCAACAGTCTTGCAAAATTCACAGCGCTTACCAGAGCACATACCCTCCCCAGTGTCTATCACCCAGTCACCCCATCCTTCCCACCCCACCCCCCACTCCAGCAACCCTCAGTTTGTTTCCTGAGATTAAGAATTCCTCATATCAGTGAGATCATATGATACATGTCTTTCTCTGTTTGACTTATTTCACTCAACATAATACCCTCCAGTTCCATCCATCTGCCATAGCACTTCTAACCACTTCTAACCATGCTTGTGTTTGCTTATGTACCTTTTTCTGCAAGTATTAAGTTCTTTAAAGATACGAACCATGTCAGTGTTGTTTACTTGTGTCCACCCAAGAAGGAAGACAATATCTGGCCTACAGAAGGATCTCAATAATATTTGCAGAATAATATATTAATCTGGTAGCATGTCAACATGGCCATGGCCTAAATTTCATAAAATATTCCAGGTATTTCCTGTATTGAGCAATGGTTTTATTGGGGCTCAGCTATCCACACAGAGAAAGTGAACAAAATAAAAGGCCAAACCACAGGAACAGACCTTTGTTTCAAAGGATTTGAGGAAGTTACAATTATTAAATGCCACATTGTGTAGGACAACCAAACAAGAACCTAATAAAAGAGAAAACTAATACCGCCCTCCCCCCCCCGAATTGGGCATTCAATGTGAGGAGATGTTTAAATTGTGCAACATTTTTAGTTGCTCATGACTTTGGTGAGTTTATTTATATAAACACTATACTACTTCCTTTGGAATTCAGATGGATTGAATGCCAGTTTGGGGTTCTTGGGATTTAATTAATAGCTTATCAACAAATATTCAGTCAACACCCTTTACATGCACAGACTGCCTTCAGCAGGAACTTCCCAAGATTAGCTCAGCTCTCAGTGAAGAAATGGCCCAAAGGCTGGGCCAGCTCTAAGGAACTGAGGCCTCCCGCTGGGGTCACACAGCCTTCCCAGGGTGGGCTCAGGCCAGGATATTACTCTCCCTCCCTAATTCATTTTCTGATACTGACTATGATTTTGTTGCCCTTTCTTCCTTTAGAAATGAAACCGTTTTCCTTCTTGGATAAATCAATGCAGTCAGTCGAGGTATATGCCAAAACTAAATGATTTGGGTGTGCTATAAAGCACTGTAGTTGACATATACAAGACCTTTATACTGAAACTGACTTCATCAAAGTATATATATTAAACTCATTTTATTTACATAGTAATCAAAGTACTGCCTCAGAAGAGTGAAGTAGGGTGGAATGAGTCCTGAGAATCCTTAGGATTCTCCCATACAGGAGGCTCCCATACAGGTTAAACTACCATGGCTTCTTTGCTTCAAATAAAACCTTTAGACATTGACTGTGACCTCAGATTAGGTGCTTAGTTTTTAAAAATGCATATAAGTATACCTTACATACTTCACGTTATTGGATGTTTAATAACCTGAGTAATTGCTATTGCAGTATTTTCATTAGAATAAGAAATGATACAAATGTCAATTACCATTATAACATTATAGTAAAGAAATCTGCATCAGGGCTCAGAGGGAAGTAATTTATGTTCCCCCTCATAGAACTTGTATAAAAGAAGAAAGGAAGGGAGAACAGAGGGAGAGAAATGAGGAGAGGGATGGGAAGAGGAAGAAAGAAAAAGAAGGAAAGAGGGAGGGAGGCAGGGAGGGAGAGAAGTAAGGAATGCACATTCATTTCAAATAAATTTGTTCTGCATGGCTGAACAGCATCCCTTTCTGAATATGAAGAACTCAAAGTTGAGAAATAAATTTGCCAAAGAAAGAATGGCCAAAGTGAGAGGCAAAAGAAGCCTTACAGAAGTAGGAAGCTACTGCCATCCTTGAATATTTCTTGTGCAAACACAGCAGACACATAGAGACCCTTGGGGATTTCTAAGCTTTATGCAATGCAAGCCCCAGAGCAGGAAACTCCAGAGCTCGCCTCCCTGAACCATTCCAGGGATGAACTACAGAGCATACAAGGTCAAGGGCAGTGCATGAGACAAGGCCTCTGAAAAGTCAACAGCCCCCTTCTCCCCACTTCTACAACTGCTGCTGAGCCCTCTCCTCTGTGGCCACTGAGAACATACAGCACCCCCTTTTATCTCTGCTAGGTCACATCTATTTGCAGCCATCTCCATCCCAAGCATCACATTCTTTGGCAGTGCCTGGACATCCTGGATGGAGTTTCCTGCATTGTGTTTACAGTTTTATAGAAGGAAATGACCCTAGAAGCTCTAAAAGATGTTCGTTAAGCCAAGGGGAAGCCTGAGTTGCCTGTCATTAGAGCAGATGTGGCATGGGTCAGCTGGTGAGCACTTTGGGCCAGAACCACAGCAGAAGGATATGATTTTTAATCTCCTGTCCCCAGCTCAAACTTTAGGGAATTCTGAGGTGCTCCAAAAAATGAGAAATGAATCTAACATCTTATACCATTCACCAAAAAATAAACTTGCTCCCTTTTGCACCTTCACCCCCTTTAATGTGAGAAATTCAGAGTTTTGAGCCAAGCATAAAACAGGCCAGGGATCTTCTGTGCAAAGTCATCTCTTAGAGCATTAACCTAAAACAGGGCTTGAGGATGCTGACGTAAAATTTCTATTCCCCAAGTATATTCTGAAGTTATACCTAGTACCACCTTATTTAGCAAATGATGGTACCCCGTCCCCAGACACTAGGTGATTTTTCTCAAGGTCACTCACTTAGTGGGAATCAGAACCCATTATTTTTAATTCCTTGCCAGGGCTCCTTCAAGTTGACCCTCATCTCCATACAAGTTCCACGGGTATCAAAAATGCATGCATGTTTTTAAAATGTAACAGCATGATTTAGTTGTGGGGGAAAGAGGCCATTCTGTGCTCCTTCTAGACATGCATGATGGCCCTATCAATGGGCCTTCACCAATGCCCAGTTGCAAATACCACTCTGGCATGTAATCTCCCCTACAAATGTGTAAATACAAATGAAAACCAGACATAACCCCTTTAGATCCTGATGGTTCTATAACTATCACCTACGTTGATTTATAGAGCAGCTCTTTACAAGAGTTCAAGTGACCAAGTAGAAGGTATCAAAACCAGTTGAGATGTGATGCTCATCAGGCTGGGTGCCCGTCTGGACTCAATTACTCATCTCCACGCAGACTTCTCCTCCCAGTGCACACAATTCAAGTTCTGAATTGCCATATATCATGGACTTTGGGGGTTACCTTGAAGAGTTGACAGTGGGTATATTTGATCCATGAATTCCAAGGAATCCTGGAATTTGGAAGAAAGGAAAATGTGGTGATGGACATGGTGTACTTATTCTGTGCCTTATGTAATGTCCTGAACTTAAGTGTGATTCATTGATGAAGATAACAATGACCATGATAACAATTCTATTAATCTACCCAAAGGGAAACTATCTACATATCACCTTCATTATCTCAATTTCTAACAGGGAACCAACCTTGAACCAAACACCACACAAATTAGCCATACTACTGCCCCTAAGCTGCAAATGCATAACAGATAAAACCCCTACTAGCAAGGAACCATATCATTTTACCTTTGGGAAAGAGAAGAGATGTTGTCTAAGCCAGCAGGTGGTTTTATATGTCAGTTCCTGGTACAGTGAACTGGGGAATTGAGCCATCCATCACCCTTCTCAGGGCTCAGTAGGTGCAGAAAATTGTCAGCCTAATAGCTACTAACCCTTTGAAGAGAAATGGACCTTACATAAACATGTCGATAAAAATTACAAGTAATCTATGTTGTGTTTTTTTTTCCTGTCTGAGCAATGCCAACTCTGAGATATCTGCTGATGACCAATCTTTGGCAATACCAATGTTTAAGGCACATTATTTGTAAGGTAGAAAATAACATTCTCTACTTTAAAAACAAAACACACTAGGGGCACCTGAGTGGCTCAGTTGTTAAGCGGCTGCCTTCAGCTCAGGTCATGATCCCAGGGTCCTGGGATCAAGCCCCACATCAGGCTTCCTGCTTGGCGGGGAGCCTGCTTCTCCCTCTCCCGCTCCCCCTGCTTGTGTTCCCTCTCTCAACGTCTCTCTCTGTCAAATAAATAAATAAAATGTTTAAAAAAATAATAAAAATAAAAAATGAAAAAAACAACAACACTATAGCTGAGTTCCCATACACAGTTCAAATGGTGTACTAGCAAAATATGTTTGTTCTGAAGGATGGGTCAAGATCTGTAGGACTTAACTTTCCCAAATCTTTACAAGCTGTGGACACTCTCTAGCCGAGGGTTGTTTTATCCTGACTCACATTTGAGGGTCACATTTACTTTCTTCCAATTGTTGCACATCCAGCAACATGACTATCACATAAAATCATGCTTTGCAAAACAGTAGTAAGAAACATAAAAGCCAACATTTGCCCCTGAAAGTAACGAAAAATACTCAGAGAGGCCTTCAATCTGTCCATTTTGTGCTTTTGCAACTATCATTTCCCTGAAGACAAGAAAAAAATGACAAATACCATACAAAAGTAGGATCCCCAAGGCCCTTGGCTTTTGGACCACTCGGAAAACACAAGCTTGGCCACATAGAGGGCAATGTTCTTGTTCTAACAGTTGCCAGAAGAGCTAAGAGCCTTAGAAAGTTTCTGGCACAGTCAAGGGCTTGGAACTGTTAGGCTTTTTCTATATTAAAACAGAACTCAGAGTCCTTTGTCTCAAATGGGGATAGAGTCGAGGATCGTGTTCTAGCAAGGGGTACACAGAAAGTGAGGCTGATGAATCTCATTATTCAGCACCCGTCACTGGATCTCTCTAGCACTGACATCCAAGCTCCCCAAATTGAGTCATCCTGGAACACACAGTATATCAAATAACACACTGGCTGCACTCTGAGGTATTGGCACATGCCTACAACAGTTATCTCCTTTTTTAGGAAAACACCCTGATACAGGAAACTGGTCAATCGGACATATTCTTTTCATGTATTCGCTTGTGCTCTGCTAGGTATATGCATAAAAGTGGAACACCATTGACAAATATCATCTCATTTGTGCCTGAAATCAGCTTTAACACTACTGTCCTCTGGATTATATTAGCATTCCTTACATTTTTATCATATCCTAATAATTTACAGAGCATTTGTCACAATTGAGAATTTGTAAAAATAATATAACCAATTACTAATCTTTTAACTGAATCCTGAACTACACTAAACTATTTCTTCACCATGGAGATCCTTTTGTGTAAGGCAGGAATCCCCAACATTCCAAGTATCTGGACAGACGGGGGAACACACAAATGTGTACACAAATTTCTCCTTGTTATCCAAATAAATTCTAAAGTGCTTACATGTATATTCTCCTGAATGACCAAATTTTTAAATAGTTTAGACCTGAAAACATCCAATAACAAACAAAAAAATAGTTTTGTAACTTGAATTACACTTCCCTATCCTACTCACTTGTTTTCAGGGGATTATGATCAACTGGAGTACATGCCATTCTGCACAAAGCCTCTATCTCAGAAAACTGATCTTAAAAGCTTAAGCCCTCACCACAGTCTCCTTTCCCTTCTTTCTCCTTCTTCTTCTATTCCAAATCCACTTGATCTCTGACCTCATTAAGTTCCTTACTCCTTTGACTCCTCCTCTCTTCTTGCTTTGCTTTTCTTCTTGCCCTGTTTAGCTCAGGTTCTAAAGCTCTAGCATGACTCTGATCCTGGATCTACCCACCACCTTTCTTCCTCATACCCTGGACCCAGGCTGATGAGTGCTGCTGCTGAAGGGCGTATCCTGTGTATCTAGTGCCACCAGCTTGTACAGAGTGTCTAATCTCCCGGGGGCTGGGGTGGGGAAGGGGTCCTTCTATTCTGCTCAGCAACTCATCACACGTCCCCACAACCCTCATTCTCCTCATTTAGTCCTATCTCATCACTCTTCATTCCATGGCTTCTAGTTCAGCTGTAAGATCTCTTTATCTCCTGAGGGAATTTTTTTTTTTCCATGAAACTCTCTCATGATTTTGTCTTTTCTCTCTCTCCATTGGCTCATTTAGCTTAGCTTATAAGGATACTCAAATCTTCTCCTTCTTAAAATTTAAAAAACCAAAAAAAATCCAATGGCCAGAACACTAGCTCAAGGTTGTGCCCCCTGTTTTCTGCTCTTCATTCATCTATTCATGCATTCTTACTCCAAGATCTCCTTCTCACCTTTCCTTAATCTCACATTCCCTCCCCAAGCAAAATTCTTGAAAAACTGTATACAGTGTATCATCTCTGTTCTTTTTCAGATAGTTTTTCACCCAACTTCAGTATCCTAAGCCTCTGTGGAACCATCTTTTATGAACAGCTTCCTAGACAAATCAGACCAGCTTTTCCCAGGATTTGACTCTCTGTAGAATGACTAGCTGTCCACTCCTCCTGACACTCTACCCTTCCCTGGCTTCACTAGATCATGTTCTCCTACCCTGTCCTTTTTTGTGGCTCTTCTGGCTTTTCACATGTTCGTATTTCTCAGAATTCAGTCCTCTTCTCTACTCTCTTTTCATTCCACACACTGTCCTTGGGTTCTCCCACTTATACCTGCAGTCTCACATCTAAGCTAAACACTGATGACTTTGCCCAATGGCTCATTCTACATATCATGCAGACATCTTCAATCAATATGTCTAGACCAGAACTCCTTACCTTCCCCAAACTGGCTCTTTGTGTATTCCTTATCACTGCAGATGGCACCGCCTCCATCTTGTCACTCAAACCAGAAACAAAAGTCTATAGACTCTTACACTCTCCCCTCTCACATCTGATCGCCCACCAAATCCTATTCATATACCTTCTAACTAGCTTTTCTCTTCATTTTCACCACCTTTTTATTGATTCTCTTCTCTTTACTGCTAATGCCATGGCTATAGCTTAGAGCCTCCTGATCTTTCTCATTGATCACTTACGATTTCAACTCCATGTCTGCATTCTGGTTATTTCCTCACTTCTACCCAATCCACCTTAAACATGTGAATAGAGTCTAAAGATAAATCCAGTAGTATTCACAGTACTGAAAGAAAAGCACTTCAGCGACTAAAGGACAAAGCCCAGATTGGTTGATAAGATTGTATTTTAGCATTTTTAAAACAGTTAAGTTATGACCCATTAGTTGATTAGTGGATTTTGGAATCAATTTAATGGGTTTCCATGAGAGACGATGGACTCTGAAAAACAAACTGAGGGTCCTAGAGGGGAGGGGGGTGGGAGGATGGGTTAGCCTGGTGGTGGGTATTGAGGAGGGCACATTCTGCATGGAGCACAGGGTGTTATGCATAAACAATGAATCATGGAACACTACATCTAAAACTAATGATGTAATGTATGGGGATTAACATAAGAATTAAAAAAATGCAAAAAACCCAAACAAACAAAATTTAATGGGTTTCAACCAGCAATGAAAGAATATGAAATAGAATAGAATAGAGCAAGGGCACCTGGGTGGCTCAGTTGGTTAAGCGACTGCCTTTGGCTCAGGTCGTGATCCTGGAGTCCCGGGATCGAGTCCCACATTGGGCTCCCTGCTCGGCTGGAAGCCTGCTTCTCCCTCTGACCCTCTTCCCTCTCGTGCTCTCTGTCTCTCATTCTCTCTCTCTCAAATAAATAAATAAAATCTTAAAAAAAAAAAGAATAGAATAGAGCAAGCATGGGAGTAAACTTGTAAACTTTTTGTTTCCATTTCTATTATGTGTATGTTTATGTATGCTTATATGTGTGTGTGTGTGTGTGTATATATGTATGTATGTATGTAATGAGTTGCACATATTATATACCTTATACTGTGAATTGCAAATAAAATTTCTAAATCTCCTGCTCTACAGTAATCTAATCTATGAATACTTCACCTTCACCCCCCACCCTTTGCCTCACTTCCAGCAGAACTTTCTATTCTAGACCAGAGCATTCCAGCAGAGAAACATAATGTAAACCACCAATGTGAGCCATATATATAATGTAAATCTTTCTAGTAACCACATGAAAAAAAAAAAAGTAATACGAAGTAGGTGAATTAGCTTTAATGACATATTTTAAACTCTATATGTCTATAATATCATTTCAACATGTAATACATAAAAAATTATAGTGAAATACAATCTTTTTTGTGCTCAGTCTTTGACATCTTTGTCTGTATGTTACACTCAAAGCATATTTTAATTCAGATACCACATTTCAAGTATGTCTTGCTAGCCACATGTGGTTAATGACTACTGTACTGGTAGAGCAGTTCTAGACATATAGTTAATTACCTAAATAATCCATTCTTCCTTATACCTTCATGTCTTTGCACATGCTGTTCCCTATGCCTGGAATCTCCTTAAGTTTTATTCTCTTGTTTTGAAATTCATCTGGTAAATCCTATTCATCATTTTAGATTTATATCAAGGGCCATATCCATTGGAAATTTCCTTGACCCAACCAGGCCAAGTTAGGCACTCTCCTCTAGGGTCTCAGAGCAAAATGCTCCTAAGGCAACATTATACTGCACTGTAATTGTTTTTTTACATCCTGCCTTACCTAGTTAGAGTGTGAGCTTCTCGAAGGCAAAGAATATGTCTTACTTATTTTTATATCCTTAGAACTTAGCACAGTTACTATCACACAGTGTGTTCAGTGAAAACTTGTTAAATATATTGACATTTCTAGATTGACAACTCAGAAAACTTACGGAAGGATCCAGGGGGACACACAGTCAGAGCTCAACCTGAGAGCCTTTGTCCCCAAGACTGAAATGTTTGTGTTTCTACTTAATAAACCTAGATTGCAGTCCTTCCTGGTAGGCTCTCCTATTGGGGGCTACTTACATTTGTGCTGATGGAAAGAGTTGTTATCTTAATAACGTAGCTATTTCTGAGAGTCGGGCAGGCCACTCCTTTACTGATTTGTAGAAGGTACCTTCTACAGCAAAACACCCCACTCCTATGCCTCAAGGCAGGACCAGATCAAATGACTTCAAATGATTATTACTAAAACCTCTAGAAAAATCTAGGGGCATTAAAAAATGCCCCTGTTGAAAAGCTTTTCTTACCTACCCTAAATCCTTTGTGCTGCACTGTCAGCCCACCTCCTCCTGTTTGGATCTCGGGAGAACTACAGAAGAGCTTTCCATGAGACTAAAAAAGAACACTCTTATGCTTCAATAACAGCACTAAATCACCCTTAAGTCTTCTCTTCTCCAGGGTAAACAATCCAAATTTCTTTAGCCTTCCTCCATAGATCTTATTTTACAAGCTTTTAATCACTGTGGTGGCACACCTCCAAACTAGATTCTCCAAGTTCCTAAGTCCTACTGCTGTTGTAAAGCTTCGCACCGCCGACAGTTCTATGTGCTGAGTATTATGCCAGCCTTCCTAGGAATAATATCCCCTTCCTATTGTGTAATGGCCTCAGGAAGACTTGAAGTAGCATGACAGTAATTCTCAAACTCAGGACCTTTTTATGTTTCACCTAAGTTGTCCACTACTTCCACTCAACTACAATATAAAATGGGATGATTTGTTCTTTGGGTGCTGAGTTTGGTAAGTTCTCTAGAGATTTTGGATACTAGCCCTTTGTCTGATATGTCATTTGCAAATATCTTCTCCCATTCTGTCGGTTGTCTTTCGGTTTTGTTGACTGTTTCTTTTGCTGTGCAAAAGCTTTTTATCTTGATGAAGTCCCAATAGTTCATTTTTGCCCTTGCTTCCCTTGCCTTTGGCCATGTTTCTAGGAAGAAGTTGCTGCGGCTGAGGTCGAAGAGGTTGCTGCCTGTGTTCTCCTTTAGGATTTGGATGGACTCCTGTCTCACATTGAGGTCTTTCAGCCATTTGGAGTCTATTTTTGTGTGTGGTATAAGGAAATGGTCCAGTTTCATTCTTCTGCATGTGGCTGTCCAATTTTCCCAACACCATTTGTTGAAGAGACTGTCTTTTTTCCATTGGACATTCTTTCCTGCTTTGTTGAAGATTAATTGACCACAGCATTGAGGGGCCATTTCTGGGCCAAAACCTAATGATGTAATGTATGGTGATTAACATAACATAATAATAAAAAAAAAAGAAAAGAAAAAAAAACTAATGATGTAATGTATGGTGATTAACATAACATAATAATAAAAAAATGGGATCTTAAAAAATATATATAAAATGGGATGAGACAATGATTATGGTTTCAAGGTAGTTGGGTGGAATTTGATGCTTTTGTATTTATCTAGTATTAGGGCCAAAGGTCATCTAGGGTCATCAGTAGTGGTAGGAATGTCAGCTAATGTTTTTGAATCTTTACTGCATGTGAGGTATTGTTCTACACATTATACACCTATATTAACCTTTTAAGTAAAACAAATGAGGTAGACACTCTTATTATTATTGTCACGTTACCAGTGAAAAACCAGGCACAAAAAGATGAAGTAACTTGACCAAAGTTACATGGATAGTAAACTGTAGAGCTGGGATTACAGTCCAAAGAGTCTGCCATATTCTTAACCACTTTGGTTTCTAATTTTTTTTTTAAAGATTTTATTTATTTATTTGACAGAGAGAGACAGCGAGAGAGGGAACACAAGCCGAGGGAGTGGGAGAGGGAGAAGCAGACTTCCCGCGGAGCAGGGAGCCAGATGCGAGGCTCGATCCCAGGACCCTGGGATCCTGACCTGAGCCAAAGGCAGCCGCTTAACGACTGAGCCACCCAGGCGCCCCCATTTTGGTTTCTAATCTAACAGCTTGTTTCCTGAACTAACTGTTATTACCTTTATCAGAACTCCACAGCTATATTTTTTTTAAATTGCTGATGGAGTTAAAAGAATAAACACCAACAAAATATTTCAAGAAGGATAGTAGTCATTCATTACCTAAAAATATAGGAACAGCCTTTCAGTAAAGAGTTAGTCTCATCATAATCATATGCATTCCGTACATCTAGGTACATATTACATAAAGGGACCATATATTAGTTTCAAGAGGGTTGGAGTACAGATACATTAAAAAATAAGAATAAAATCATTATTTTAGGTGTTTTAAAGCCACCTTAAAGTTAACCAGCCTTAAATAAACTGACCTTCTGAATCTTAAGTTTATGAACATTTATAAGTACCTTTCCTTGTGTAACTCAAACTCGTTAGTTAACTGATGAGACTAGCATCCCAGTAATATGAGCAATATACACTCAGTCACTTTGTTATTGCTGCTTCAGTTTCTGTGCTGAAAGCCTTACTTTATTATATGGTAGTGTTCCCTGAGATGTGGGATGCCTCACTACTGATGGTACCCAGGGTTTTAGGTACATTGAAATTGTTTTCCAGAATATGCAAGATGATCTAAAAGAACATAGTTATACTGTATCAAATAACGTCATAAGGTCAACAAGCTTATTTCCTTTTGCATCTCTTTCAGTCATTCCGATTAAGTGAAGGAGAATGGATCATTGTGGTGGTCCTATTCTTTAACTATTCTTTCGAAGACTTGATAATCTCCCATTTAACAAGGAGTGAACAAACCTCAAGCACAGACACTTAGCAGTGTATAGAATATAACAACACTGTTTTGTTTTCTTTGTGTGTATGTTTAGTTACCTTTGGCCCATGGCCCGTGTCATTGACTTTACATTTATGGTTGTGATATCAAGTTTACTTTTAAGTTAATTGAAGTTCAAAGTGAGCCGATTTAATGAAATACACGAAGATGACAATGGTACATGAAAATGGCACTAATTATAAAGCGGACATACAAATGAGTGAACTTGGTGAAAGGAATGATGAGGCACCATGGGTCAACCCACTGTAATTAAAGATGAAAACCTAAATCCTTAAAGACACGCAGTCTCCTTACTCTATGATTAGAAATTGCCAGCAAAGGCAATGCGGTTCCATCTCTGCGCACAGGAAATCCTTGCAGTCACATCTCAACAGAGTTGGGAATCTGTCCCTCTGGGTAAGACATGAGTCAGTACAGCGTATAAAGCCAGGCTTCATACTTTAGAGTTAACCATGAAAAAGGTTTTATAGGAATTTACTTTCCCAGCTGCAGAGAAGCTCTTGGAAGTTTGAAATTGTTTTTCCCCATGGTACAGAATGCTTCAAAGATATTTACTAGAAATTCATATCTTTATCAATCCTCTCCTTGTTGCCAGATTTATTCTGAGCCCACCAAAAAAAAAAATCTACAGCAAATAATGTTTTATGAATCTATATTTGAATACCAGCATAATTCTGTTGGGGATGAGCAACAATTCTGTTTGTTATTTCTTTCCAACTTCATGACTCAAAGATATCTCCAGAAAAGACGAGCCTACCTGATGTCTACAAAGTTTTCAAAAATACATATGAAATTTGAAAGTTAGCATTTACAAACCCCCAAAATGAGCATACACCTATAAATTAAAAGAAGCAAAGAAGCTGTCTAGTCATTGATCATTAATTTTAAACTATGTGCAATAATCCTTTCATTGACACATCTATCCATTCATAAACGTTCACAGTACTAGTTTTATGCCATAGGACACGTAAAAACAGAAGAGTCCCTACTCTCAAAGATCTTATATCTGTATTAATAAACTAGATTCTGAAACGTGAATACAGAATTATGGATCAAGGAGATGATCATAGAACTTTGACTTTATGTTCCTACAGATAGCCTTTTGGAATTAGTTCTGATGAAATGGGACTCCTAAATTGTGAATAGCAAAAGAAACAGCCAGAAAGTTCATCTAATCCTGACTTCTCAAATTCCAAGTGTCTCTAGGATGCTACTGTCAACTTAAAACTCAACAGGCTGAGAATCATCTGGGATGGTAGAGATGAACATTTTGCAGATTTTTCCCTGCATGTCCCTACAGACTACATTGATCATTCCACTGCATGCACACCACCCCCAACATACATATCCTTCTTCTTTGCTCTTTTGAATTAAGAATCCCATCCAGCTGCACATTCCCAGAGGGAAAAGCTCGAGACAGACAGCTCAGTGCACTTCTTAGATCTACAACTCGCTCATGTAGAAAGTGGGTTTCCATATGGAGTTACAACAGGAGCAACTGTGTTTACCTATTGCTTTCTATTAACTTTGAAAATGGGAAGGGATTCATAAAAATATACATGAAAATAGTGTGTGTGTGTGTGTATATGATGCCATAAATGAAGGGAGAGAAAGGAGGCAATGGAGGGATAAAATGAGAGTCCTGTGATGGCTGATTCTGAACCAGGATGGAAATCAGAGTCCTGGCTCTGGTATAGAACACTAGCTCATAAAGGAGGTGCGGAGCCAAATGTCCCTGCAGCAGCAAGAGGCAGAAGCTGTGAGAAAAGAGGGTGTTTTGGGACAACGAAACCACTCAACCCAAAAATGTTATGCATGGGCAGATACCCAAAAGATGGAGTCTGGTTTACTTTTTCCAATTATTTTTCTAAATTTTTTATTTTTTCCAATTATTTTATGAAATGAATGAAATCAAAGCATGCCATCCATGAGCTCTTTCCTGTGGCACAATGACTGAGGACTCCTGTTCTGTCCTGCATGATGCCCTCACCATTCTGATGTGTCCCACTCAACTTGACCCTTCCCCTGAATTGGCTTCGCTAACAGAAAAAGAGCACTGGAATTATCCCTGTTTTAAACACTTTGTATCCCTGTGGTCTCAGCCAGGACTGAAAGTGAATGCTTCGCAAACACAACAGATAAAAGAGAACATGTACTTAAGTTATTCATTTCATAACAGAATATTTTCCTCCTGGTTACTAGAGACTGCCCTTGGTTAACTCTTCCAAAGTAAAAGGGTGGATAGCAACTTATGAAGTCTTGTGTAATAGCAATACAATATGTTAGTTGAATTTACTTAATAAAGTGATTTCTTTTCTTGGCATAATATGCTATGCAAAATAGTTTCTTTTCAACAGCCTAAGGAACAAAATGATAGGAAATTTAGGAGGAAGTAATGTTAGCAAGTATCTGCTAACAGGACGTTTCATCAAAGTATCTGGTCACAAATCACAGGAAAAATAGAAAAATAATTTTTAACTTGAATTTTGAAAAGCATTAGAATTGTTTTTCAATGCCATCACTAAACCCCACAGATTGAATGGATAAAATACAATTATTAAATTAGGCATTATACATTTTTAGAATCTTGTTTAATTCCTTAATTCCAAATATTTATGCTGTGACTCTTCTCCTTACAGACTGCTCAAAATGATATCCCATTCTCATAAATTTCTGATTTTCTTCCTTAGTTCATTTACAGTTAAGGATAGATGGTTTAAGACACATTAGTTAGCTTATAGATGGTAACATGTAATAAGTATTTACTGAATAAAAGCATAATTGATTATTACACAACTTCCCTTTTATAAATTATATTTACTCAATAACATCAACAGCATTCAAATATATTCTGTGATATTTTGCAAGCTAGTTTAATGTACACTACCTTGATACAGTACCTTGATAATTCAATGTTAAATTCTGATTTGAATTTATCTGAAAAGACTAGCATAAAATGAACATATTCCCTAACATTCATACACAAGTCTATCATAACATTTTTCATTCAGGAAAAAAAAAATAGTATAAACCTGAAGTGTTCCAGAAATGGAGTCATTGACTGAAATATTCAGAAAATAAAGATGAAATATTTTAGGTTATCCTAAATTGCTAGCTTTTCTCTAGGCCTGTCTCAGCCATGTCTCTTGAGGGAACCTAGGTGCTTCACAAAATGCCCATTCTTTTTTTATTAATCTGTCACTGCACATGAAGATGCCCCTACAGCAGTGATTTGGATTGCTGTGTGCTGCCTGTGCCTGGCCCCAACTCACTGGACAGTAACTTGTACTTCTCAGTCCTGTCTCGTGGGAAATGAGGAAGCAAATATTGTGCAGCCTTTTCCTAGCCTTCAGAGTCTGTGCACAAGTGATCGGTCATTTTTCCATTGAAAATTAAAGAAGAATTACCTGTGGATAATTCAAAGCATTTCTATTACCCAAGACTCTGAAACCGCCAATGCATTTTATCCATTGCACAGACAACTAGACTGACCACAAACTAGTATTCCTTGAAATACCAAAAAAAAAAAAAGAGAGAGAGAGAGAAAGAATGACTTGTGAGACTGTAAACTGGAATTGGTTTTCAAATGATTGATAGAATACCAACTTCTGACAAGTTCATTTCTTAAGATTTTATGTATTTATTTGTCAGAGAGAGAGCGAGCACAGGCAGGGGGAGAAGCAGGCTCCCCGCTGAGCAAGGAGCCCGATGCAGGGCTCGATTCCAGGAACCTGGGGTCATGACCTGAGCCAAAGACAGACACTAAACGGACTGAGCCACCCATGCGTCCCTCGGACAAGTTCATTTCCAAGGGGAGTGGATGCAGTCAGTACGCGGCACGTATAGCGCAGTTCCATCCAGCTGCTCAGGAGCTGCCTGATCTGATACTCATGGAGGAAACAGGAGTGAGTCATGTGAAGCAATCAGAGCACAGATCCAGAGCACATGTAAGGAAACAGTATACTAATTATTCTATATCTGCAGATACTTTGTAGTATCTCACGTATAGTATCCTTGTTTGATCTCCACAGCAGTGCTGTGGGAGAGTCAGAGAAAGGATGAGGAGCACAGCTTTACGGCATCACAGAGGAGCCAAAACTGAGGCTCCCATGATTTGCACCAATAAATGTAACAAGACATCAGAAAAACGAGAAATCGATGGGAAGCAAATGAAGACTACATGGAAGTAAACATGCCCTCTCTTGCTCAGAGGGGTTGATGATGCCATCATCAGAGATGCTGAGTGGCTTGTCTCATGTCACAGAATGAGTTAAGTGCAACTATTTGGATTGGAACAAGACTTTTCTGATAAGTCATTGTTCTTTCTTCTATTACTCCCACTCCCTGCCTTAGAAGTACATAATTTGGATTGTCTGAACTGAAAAAGAAAGAAAGAAAGAAAGAAAGAAAGAAAAGAAAGAAAAGAAAGAAAAGAAAGAAAAGAAAGAAAGAAAGAAAGAAAGAAAGAAAGAAAGAAAGAAAGAAAGAAAGAAAGAAAGAAAGAAA
>NC_058415.1:43155216-43291331 GCF_002201575.2 Neomonachus schauinslandi | reverse complement strand
AAAGAAAGAAAGAAAGAAAGAAAGAAAGAAAGAAAGAAAGAAAGAAAAGAAAAGAAAAGAAAGGCCAAAGTCCACTCTTAGAATACATGATACTAAGCATCTCATTGCAAAGGAGTTTGAGCCACAGAATTATTATTATCACCATTCACAGGCAGAATTCTGCTCTAGTCCAGTTTGAGTCCTTAGGTGACACAGCTCCTTTTTAACTTCTGAGGTAAAGAAATGACAAAGAGGCAAGGGAAATATGTTTTCTCATCACTGACATTTTCTGGTCCAGCAAGGACAAGCCAAAAAGTTAATAGGTAATGTGCGTATATACTAAAGTTATTAGGTAATGTGCACATATACTCAGTGTGTGGGAGGACAGCACTGGGATTCTAAGCAAGTAAACACAGGACCTGAGAATTTCTAAAAGTTGGGGTGGGGGTGGTGAGAAAAATTAGCGACTGAAATCAGTAGGGTAGACATGTCAGAGCAAAAATAAAAGATATTTTTTAAGGAGGTAGAATTTAATAACAAATAAACGATAGGCATTTCTTGTTTCTTTGCCAAATTTCTACAGGCAGCTTACTAAAGTAGTTTTGTGTTTCATCTTGCCCAACATGTCAGAAACTGAAGCTGGTAATAAGGATAATCACAGAGACTGTGACCCTCAATGGACAGAAGCCAGAGTCTTATCCATTTTTGAAATAAAGAAAGCAAAATATTGCAGGTGGCTCAGTCCATAGGGTCATTTTACAGATTATCTGAATTACAGACAACAGTAACTGAACAGACTTGCAACAGATATTCACATGAACCCACAAATGGAAAGTCACTGTAATACAAATATTTGACCCAGGTTAAAGAAAGGATTGGACATGCACTCTAAAGTGAACACAGGTGCAAAGTAAGGTATATGGTATGTTATCACTTGCATTTAAAAAAATACACACACACACACACACACAAAACACACATATGTATGTGTAAGCATATATAAGTATAAACCAACTCTGGAAAGATACATAAGTCACAGTCGATAGTGATTAATTCCAAAGAGCTAAACTGGGTGGCTAGGGGTCAGAGGAAAAGAGACTTATTTTAGAGTATTTTGTGCCATGTGACTGTATTACTTATTCAATAAATAAAATTGAACTTTTTTTAAAAGAAAGATTTGTTAACGACTTTTGAGTTAGGAGAAAAAACACACATAAAGAGAACTTAAAATGGTACCAAAGTAAGATTTATAATACAGGCTGAAAAATCAAGCCAAATTCTGTAGTTTTATTTAATTCCAAACCGTAATATTTCAAAATTTAATGAGGTGAGGTAGAAACCCACTTTTATAGCTTAGAAAGTATAAAAACGGGATACACAAACATCCCTCACTAAGATTTTACAAGGTCAAGAGCAATCATTCAAGAGTAGACCTTGTATTTGCTTTTATACAGAGTCCCTAAACCTAATGTCATGTTCATGTGTGTCTGTGCATAAAACTACCCCCTTCTTTATCAGTGTCTATGAGAAAAAAATTCTATGTCTCACTAAAGCCTATTAAAGTCATACCATACATCGGATTGTAATATAGGCCACATACATCACAATGTTACTAAGTTTGAATATACTTGCTTGCATATCACCACCCCACCATATTAAGAGGTGGCAGTTTTATACACATTTCAAAATGTTTACAAAATAGGGGACGTAAAATTAGTCCCATTAATAACAACAACAACAAAAGATACTCAGTTTAGCTTAATTCTACAAACATTAACTAAGCATCCTCAAGACACCAGTCACCGTACAGCATTGAGAGGTACAAAGGTCACATGCGTCCTCTCTGTTCAAGGAGCTAACAGTCCCATAGGAGAATTAACTTACTCAGGGGAGACCATGTGATGAGTGTGACTGTTGACACCGAGAGTTTGTGTTTGTGATACTTGCCAAGACAATGAGGTGCTGATTTTAACGGAAAACTGGGGACCTTTGTGAAGAAAGGCAAGATAGTAGACAGGGACAAAGTAGCAGAGGTTAGTCTTCAGTAAACATTAAACGCCGCGATTCCTTAGGTTTAAATAAGAACATGATTTTATCATTGGCAAAGTTCATCCCAAAGCTAAAATGCAGGAATCTCAATAAAATTTCCAAGTATTGCAAGCTTTCAACTTGGAAGCTCACGTGGGGCTGGCAGAGTAATTTGTTAGAAATTTAAAACTGGCAGTTACATCTGAACAAGAATCAATGAGATCCATTGCATGGGTCAAAGGTGTGGGATTTTACATAGTTTTCCTTAAGTAAGCGATGCCAGTATTTATATGGTACCAGTAAAAGTCCATTCATCTCAAAATCCTCATTTATAGTTATATTCATTAAAAGAGGAGCATGTTCACAATATTCACAATATTGGAGCATTACTTTTGGAAATACAACAAATGGCATACATACAAATGAGAGGGAGTATTTTCTCTTCAATGGTTAGTCTTATGATCGGACAATGACTAAAGTTAATAGGCCTGTTAGATATTAAACAAAGACTCCCCCCCCCCCCCCAAAAAAAAGACTCCCAGGAAGGCAATGCCCATTTGGTCTCTTCTTTTTGTAGAAAGGCTTTTTTCAGCCTCCCAGATGATAGATGATCCATCTCCTGATTTTTAATTAAGGTGATTGAAGTCAGACTACTAATTAGGTAGAAACAAAGAAATTATTCTAGGTCACTATTTTAAGCACCCTTGCATTCTTTCAACCATTCTTCCATTCATCTATTCTTCCAACCATCCATTCTTCCACCTATCCATTTTTCTACCCATCCATTGCAGCAAAAATGTACTTAGATACGTCTAGGTACCATACTCTGTTCTGAGTGCTGAAGACACAGTGATGAACATGAATGAAGAGGAGGCTTCCTTGTGCTTATAACTTAGAGTCTAGCCAAGCCATGGAGACAACGAAAAACAACCAACCAGATGGCCGTGTATTCATAGTTGAGATAAATGCTCTAAAAAAGAAATACTGTAGGGGATGCCTGGGTGGCTCAGTCATTAAGCGTCTGCCTTCAGCTCAGGTCATGATCCCAGAGTCCTGGGATCGAGCCCGTGTCGGGCTCCCTTCTCCGCGGGGAGGCTGCTTCTCCCTCTCCCACTCCCCCTGCTTGTGTTCCCCTCTCTCACTGTGTCTCTCTCTGTCAAATAAATAAAAAATCTTAAAAAAAAAAAAAAAGAAATAGTGTAGGCAATTAATATGGATAATGGGAGGGAGGTAAACAAAACTAGGGGTTCAAAGAAGATGGCCAGCTGGAAAAAAAAAAAAAATGACATTAAAACTCAGTACTCAGGAGTGAGGAAAAATTCAGTAGATCCAGAGTGGCTGAGAAGACCTTCAGGGCCAGAGGGAACAGCATGGGTAAAGGATCTGAGGTAGAGAGGAACTTAGTGGGTTCAGCAGGTAGGACTGGAGGCCAGAGGACATGGTGGTGGTGGCAAGGCATGATTACAGACTGGGTCTGGGTGACCCAGGATTTGTAGACCATTTTAAAAAGATCACCCTCACTGCTCTGTCCAGAAACTAGGTACTGAATTCACTTATATGATTTCTCCCTCGTTTTTAACACTTGAGTCGCAAATACCTATCAGCTGAGGTAGGGAATTTATGAATGCACCTGTAGCCAACTCTCCCTGGGTCTTCAGAGGCATTTTAGAAACATGCTTCTAGCCATCATCTTGGGTGAACAGAATGATCTTTGCACTTTTAAAAAAATCTATTTCTTCATCCATGATGTCTGTGAAACCATTCCTTAGACTAGCACCACATAACCAATCCCAAAAATGACTTTGACAGGGAAACAGTTAAGTCTCCTATTCTGGTATTTCTAAAAGATTTTCCATGATGGGGGAAAAAATCATCTGATCCAATACTGTGCATCAGTTCCACACACAGGAAAAGTAAGCGCAGAGTCATTCTTTATGTGGAGAACACAGTCTGTGGTCTCTGCAGCTCTCAGAAAGACGGCCTTCTAGAGGCCACTACCTGCCTACTAGGGGGTGAGGGGTGGGGGTGGGGGGTCTCTCCTTTCATGGATGTGAAAGCTCTCCTCCACGAGGACCATGTGAGGCCTAGCTGGATATTTCCAGATGCCCCTTAAGCTGTTATGAGAGATTCCTGGATGATGAAAGGGGGAATCGTGCACATCAAAAAGAAATGTTATATTTAGGTTAGCCTCCAGTCTTCCAAGAAGCACATACAGGGAGACAAATGAAAAGAGGAGAAGAGACCCTGGAGCAAGAGCCAGGAATGACAGCACGGGCAGAAAGGCCAAGAAGAAACCCAGAAGTGTTCCTCTGTGAGGTCTAGAGAACGTGCTAGGTGAAACGCAGCAGGACATTTCCCCCGCTGAAGATCCACCTGGAGGGTCTCGGAGATGAGACGTGTGTTTGTGCACTTAAGATTCCTTGGCCAGCTACCATGCTCTGAACTGCTTGCCATGTTGAGATTTGTAGTTTTCAGCTATCTAAGTCTCTTTTTATTGCCTCTGCTTTGGCTCCCTACCTCCCACAGAAATATACCTCGCCAACAAATACCCTGCTGCGTGCGCATTGTTTATACTGAGAACGTGTGAGGAAGTGTCACTCTCCGAAGGTGGGATTACTCATCTGCTCTCCACCACAGGGCTGGGGCTGTTAACCTCTACGTAGGCTGCTGCCGGAGGGCAAACTCTGCGGGAGCCAAAGCCAGAGACGAGGTCGGAAATCAGCCCTTGACCAGGCAGTTGCACACTCACGGACCCAAGGCTGCCTCCATATTCATGATGGCAGACATTCAGAGTTCTTCTCAAAAAATCCTCCTTCTGTATCAACATTTCATAACGTAAAAAAAAACCTTTTTAAGTGTAAGAGACGGTTTTATGACATTGGTGTTTTAGAAGAAGGGCAAAGGATGAGAAAGGGTTTTGCTTTTGCTGACAGGAAAATAATGTCACCACTCTAAATATCCACCCGTTCCTCAGGCCCCTCTCCCCTTACAGGGAAAAAGGTACGGCAGAGGCCCACAACCTGTACAGCCAACACTGGGAAAGCGCTTTTGCCATCATTATCTGGTTAATAGCTCAGACAGTGAAATTTTCAAAAACTGGATGTTGCAATAGCAGCAATTCAAATTAACGAGTGTATTTTTAAACTCCTCAAGAACGAAGCATGAAAGCACCATTGATATCTGATTACCCTCAGAAGGACTTCTATCTTGAGTCTTAAACCTTGTCAGGATGGCCAAAGAATGCTTGGACTTGTAAAATCTAGGAAATTTAAAACCAAAGCCAGAGCTCCGGCCTAATTTACCTTGTTATTGTTCTTGGTCATAAATATTCTGAACTGCCTGAGGCACGTGTGGTTTCCGTGATTTTAGGCACAGCATGCTCTAAGACACAACGCCACAACGATTAGGTGACATCCAGATGAAGCATGCATCTAGAATTCCTTGTGGTTGTAACTTTGAAAGACTTTGTGGAATTTCAGGAGGAAACCCTAGAAAAGCAAAAATCACTTTGGTCTCTGCACCTACATTAAGCATTTAATGGATAGTCATTCAAGTAGGTCTTAGGGGCTTATTTTATAGTCTATGGAAGGGTTTTTAGATGAGCCTTTATAGTTTCCATGAGAAAACTTTAATCCACAAAAGCACAATGAGATTGACCCTACTTTTCCACACTTCCTTTGGCTGGGGTGTGGGAGCACTTACCACATGGGGGAAAGGTAATACAAGAAGGATGGTTATAAGCAAGTGCTTTGAAAACAGAACCAATGAAGCTGGCCTGTGACTGTGAGGCCCAAAGGCTTCTGTTTTACAACTCAAGTTTGTAAGAAGACCTACGCAACTGTTTTGACTAAACTGATGAAGCATGGGTGCCAAAATGGACACTGTTCCTACTGTAGCATCTTGTTGAGATACCAAGTCCTGTCATTTTACCCGGCTTTTTAGGAAAACTACCCACTGGAGACAGTGTGTGTGCTGCAATCCATTCAAAGGATGCGTGATACTGAGTCTGAGGCCTCAGACAGGGAGCGACAGGCTGCCCCACTGGGGTGCGGTGCCTCACGTGCCAGAAATCCACTCCCTTCTCTCCAGCGGGGCCAGGTGGGACAGGGCACATGCCCTAGTGTCAAAATAAATGTCCTTCGGAACTTCATCAGAAGTTCCAAGTAAACAGTTGGTCCAGTTCATTTACATTACAGAAGGATTTTTTTTTAACGCTTTTTGAAATAAAAGGGAACAAAGAAAAAGCTTCACATCTTACAAAGCAGACCCCCACTACCACCCTTGACCCCCAACCAGGACAATGTCAATTTCTTTCTTTCTTTTTTTTTTTTGAGAGAGAGAGAACGCACACATGCCCATGCATGGGGGGCGGGCAGAGAGAGAGGAAGAGGATCTTAAGCAGGCTGCATGCTCTATCTCACAACTCCTGAGATCATGACCTTGAGACCATGACCTGAGCCAAAATCAAGAGTTGGACACTTAACTGACTGAGCTGCCCAGGCGCCCCAACCATGTCAATTTCTAAATTTAGCTCATCCTGCCAAGTATCTAGATACATAAGGATCTATCTGGATAACACAGTCAGCTCTGATAGAAAGGGTTTTATAAAATATTCTTTGTGGGGCGCCTGCATGGCTCAGTCTTTAAGCGTCTGCCTTCGGCTCAGGTCATGATCCCAGGGTCCTGGGATCGAGCCCCGCATTGGGCTCCCTGCTCCGCAGGAAGCCTTCTTCTCCCTCTCCCGCTCCCCCTGCTTGTGTTCCCTCTCTCGCTGTGTCTCTCTCTGTCAAAAATAAATAAATAAAATCTTTAAAAATAAATAAATAAAATATTTTTTGTGTGTATGCAACCCCACCTCTTAAGAGCTGAGAGATCATGGGTAAGTCAGAGCCTCCTTATCTGTAAATTGGACATAACACTGTTTCCCCACCTCCAAAGGCAGTTATAATTCAATGAGAAAATGTGTATACCTAGCATAATAGCACCGAGAATATAAGACTCAAAAAATATTACTTCCACTCTCCAACACCCATATACCACATATATGTAGAATAAAACATGTAAGACCATAATCCAAAATATTAACAGAGGTTATCTGTTGGATGTAGGCTTGCAGGTAATTTTATTCCTTGGGCTTTTCCATGGTTTCTCAATTTCCTACAATGGGTATGTATATACATGTATACAATATATACACACATACATTTATAGATAAAATATATCTTGCATAATCAGAAAAATACACTGTGTAAAAGATGTGGACAAATAGTTTCCATTATAAATAAATATCTCTGTCCTTTTATGTCTGGAGGCATGCAGGCCACTGAAACACTGTGAAAAAAGAAAGTGGTAGGCCCTCATTCCACACTTTTAACACCATCAGAATGTTGACCAGCATGTCATGGTGAAGCTGAACACCAACAGTTAAAGAAAAAATAAAAGACACCTGCACTTCAAAAAAACCCTGTCTGATAACTGTTATGGCTTGCAAGACACAGACCAGAGTAACCAGAGTCTTGCCCAGGTTTTATCCGTGAAGCTTGCTTGAGCCTGGTACGTTGTAAGTGCTCAGTAAATATTTGTTCAAAGAACTAATAAATGAATATAGCATGGGAGTGATGGATAATCATAATGGCTTTCATGGTTTCTATTTTGTTTTGTTCTTTCTTGGTAACAAAAAGACCTGGACAAGCAATGTTCAAAGAAATATACTCAGAATGAGACAAGAATCATTGACAATTAAGAAGGTGGAACACATTGTATGATTATTGCATATACAACTTTTCATGAAACCAGAAAATACCCCCATGTTCTTAAAAATTAAGACAGTGTCACACATGAAACATGCTGAACCAATTTTCTTATACTTTCTGGAAACACATTCATGTCTTCACTGAAAGAGCATGAAAAATTCTAATTCCCAAAAGGACTTCTGAGAAAAAAAAGGGCAATATGAGGAGCAATGAAATAGATGTCTCCTCCCTCTCCTGCCCTCTTCATCTCATTGTAAGTTCTAGGATAAAATTCAGAGCAGACGCTGTGTTCCCACCCGCAGGCCCTTCTCCATGAAGGTTAGCCTGCCCACCCAGGCAACACGTCCTTGCTCTCTGAGATGCCATTTCCATACAGAAGTGTAAGAACAGCATTGCATACTTGGTGTTTCCTTAGCTTTATGGGTTTTGGTTTTCAGTGAGTACTACCAAGGCAAGAATCAATGAAATAAAAAGATTACCTAAAATTTACTTGAAAGATTGAAGAAACAGAAGGGATAGAACTTGAGGAAAGATAACCCCATTTCTCAGTTAGATTCCCACATTCAAACCTATACGTCCTGAAAAGATGGGAGCATGACAGGGTGGTGAAGACGATCTTTCTTCGGTTTGGGCTAATAGTTTTCTAAATGTACAGAGGATTTCCTGTTCTGACTTCCAAAAGGTGACCCCCCTAAACTCTTTAGTAGAAAACACAACTGGATTAACTAAAAAACAACATAAAAAGACTGCTCAAAAGGTAAACTAATAAAACTAATGACAACAAGGGTGATGCTAATAGAGCTTCTACTGAGAACAACTGTTTTTTTGTGGTCATCTTTAATCTCCAGGACAACCCTGCTAGGAGGTATTGTTGGCCCCTCACATTTCAGCTGAAGCAACTGAGACCCAGAGAAAGCAGATAACCCAATGGATGTCCCAGAGCTGCTGAACACAGACCCAGAACCGAAAGTCTAGCCCAGGCTCCTCTGAGCCAGAATCTCTTAAAACCACTGCATTTGTCTCCCTCAGGCACTTTGCACGTAGTGCATCCTCTGGGTGGAACATTCTCCCCCCCCCCGCAATCTCTCCAAAACTCTTACTCGTCCTTTTATGTCCAGCTTAAATGTCATTGCCTCAGAAAAACCTTACCTGTCCATTCAACCCAAAGTAGGTACCTGCTAGTGTCTTGCTTGGCATCTTGTCCTTTTCCTCTAGGGCATTTACATCAGGGTGACATATGTATTCACTTGTGTGCTTATGTATTCAGTGCCTGCTTTCAGATCCAGACTGTAAGCAACAGACCAGCAAGGGCCAGGTCTGCAAATGTAATTATTAAATAAATATTTGTTGGCTGACCGATTCACTGGCTGAAATGACCAAGTATGACAATGATTTCCAAAAGATGGTGGTGAAGGCATTTGCACTCTGCCTGTTCTAAACACAGGAGCTTTATGTTCATCTGTTTATATCATCCATTTATATCTTCAACTACCTCATAAGGTATTTAGACAAAGGGTTGTTAAAAGAAAAAACTGGAAATGACGCTACTCTTCCATGATGCTTCCCTCTATCAACAGACACAGACAACCAAAGAGGTTTGAGAAAATCTGCTGAGTCCACCCAGCATCTGGTGAAGCAGACAAAGTATCTTTTCTCATCTAGTTTATTTATGTCATTTGTACCATACTATATAGATATTGACTGATAGGGATATACCATTTAAATAGAAAATATAAAATGAATAGCCTAACTGTAACTGAAGAATGACAACTTAATTCAGTTCCCTGTGGATAAAAGACACTCCAAAAGTTGTCCATATCCTTCCATCTTTCTCACTGTCCAGAGAGAACCCAATTCTGGGACAGAAGCCATGTACCCCAAGAGGACACATGCCACTGGAAATGGTTAGTTGGGTTCTACCACTGGCCAGATGTTCCAAAGGATTCCTACCTTTCCCTTCATTGATGACTCCCTCCCATGAGATCCATCAGCTTCCAACCTAGAGTAAATGTTCACCAGTCTTTATAGTCTGGATATTTAAGGGATTCAGTAAAGTGATTTCACTGATTAGAATGATTTTTTTTAAAGACTTTATTATTTTTTATTTATTTATTTGAGAGAAAGAGAGAGTGTGTGTGAGCGAGGAGGAGCAGAGGGAGAGGAAGAAAGAATCTGAAGCAGACTCCGCACTGAGCAGAGCCTGACGCGGGGCTCAATCCCATGACCCAGAGAACATGACCTGAGCCAAAACCAAGAGTCAGAAGCTTAACCAACTGAGCCACCCAGGCACCCCTAGAATGATTTTTAAAAGCACTAAAATGTCAATGTGTATAAAGTAATGACATTCCATATCAGCAATGATCGTATAAAACAATTTCCTTGTTTTACTAAAACAAACTCTTTGACATGGAAACATGGTACCCCAATCATTTTGCTATGGTAACACAGCCCTCACCCCTCATTCTCCCCCTCATACGGAGGTGGGTTGGGCTCCCGACCTATGTCACTTGTGACAATGTCCCTTTAGATCTTCCTCTGGGCCTCAATAGGAGTGACACATCACAAAAAAGTTCACACCAATCAAATCAGTAACAAAATCAAATCAGTAAATAATACCAATAAAATCAGTAACAGAAAACAATCCCCTGAACATCAAAATAAATAGGTAAAATCGGCCTGAAAATTAGACTTAGATATATGAAAGTCTAGACTTCCCAAAGGATTTTTTGCAACAATTTGACTTAAAACACATTTTTTAAGATCCAATATTATTTCACAGAGGCCTTATTTTGATGAAATAAGAAGATTCTCTAATGTGGAAGCAACCATATCCATTTAAGATTTGTCACCTGAATTAATGCTAGAATTTTTAGATAATAAAATTTTTTAAATTCTCCTTGTATGGGAGTTCTTATTAGAAAGTCACTTTTGGAAGGTGGCAGATTATTGACTCCCAACCCAAGTATTCAAAAATTTGATACAGACACATGAAATTCAAGTAAAGTAGTTTACTAATTTCTATACTTGCTTTTAGAAAGGATTATGCACTTGTCAGAAAATTGAAAAGTAAATTTAAAGTATTTGTTATATCAGAATCTACCAGTTAATGCTTAAGAGACTGTATTTTACTTTAATTTGAATAATTTAAGGATATTTTATATTTTCTATATAATGAGATTTTAACTCCTTACAATTTAATTTTTATTCAGTGTCATACTAGGCTGTGAGAAAACTTGAACACAATCTAAAATTTTCCACTGGATGACAGACCATTATATTTTCTTTTGAGAAATATGTAAACATAGCTAATGTATCTGTTGCACTTCCTTTGCCTTTAAGTGGCAGAGGCTCCCAAGTCAAATGCCTTATAAAATAAAGACATTTTTGGGGTGCCCAGGTGGCTCAGTCTGTCATGATCTCAGTGTCTTGAGATGGAGCCCTCGGTCAGCTCCACACCTAGCATGAAGTCAGATAGAGATTCTCTCTTTCTGCCCCTCTCCCTGCTCACTCACTTTAAATAAATAAGTATATAAATAAATAAAATCTTTTAAAAAAATAAAAAATAAAGACATTTTTGCTCCAGAAAATAAGTCTGAAAATAGGAGGCTTCAAGTGTACACGGGTCCTGAGGCTTTAACTTTGTTTCTTTCTGACTCTTGGCTCTGCCCTTTTCTATACACGGGCTTTATCATTAGTAAAATCCCCACATACACATAAAATAACTGTGTAGTTCCAGTCATTATATCTAGACACACCAATGTCCTCCTACTGCCTGCTGCATGACTCCACGTGGAGGTCAACAATCTAAAAACTGAACTCATATTTTTTCCCAAATCAAGTGGTTAGGGAAATACTTCTTTCAGTATGAGCAAGACTGAACATTAGACCACAAAGCCATTTTTCATTCCTCTTTTCCTGCACCCCACATCTGATTATATACCAGTATGCCTATTTTGTCTCTGCTCAGCTGGATCCAGTTTACAGTTTCTTAAGCACTTAGCCTCATCCTCCCCCCACAACCTTGTGCCTTTAGGCCACGAGCACCAGCTGACCTGGGGTCCCTCCTCCGAGGTCTATGTCAGCACCACAAGGCCCGTTCTCCTAAATTTCAATAATGCCAGTCACTTCCCTTTATTTCTGAAGCCATAGGGATGTGGTAGCTGCTTCCTGTGGTCATTACCACTCCATACCTCAAAGCAGGGTTTCTCGACCTCAGCAATACTGACATTTCAGGTTAGATACTTCTTTGTTATTGAGGTTTGTTCTGTACATTTTAAGATGTGTAGCAGCATTTCTGACCCCTACACTCTAGAAGCCAATGACTTCTCCCCACAAGTTCCCCACCATCAAGAACATCTCCAGACATTGCCAAACATCTTGGGGGATGGGCAAAATCACCCTGGGTTGAGGACCACTATCTTAGACTTTGCTTTTTACCCTTTTTGCTACCCAGTTAGTAGTTTCATACCTAGTTAACATTTCTCATCGGAAATTCTCATTCAGGTAGGCAGTGTAGTTTCTGTCTTCTGCCTGGACCCTACAGTGTTGTCTAATAACATCTCCTGCATGAGTCCTGCATTTTTGTTTTCACCCTTGTCAGTTGGATCTAAGGGCCCATGATCCTACATAGTCAGCTGCTAAGCCATTCCCCTGCCTTCCATTCCTCCACTTTGCCATCCATCTTGACCTCCAAACACATTTCTCATCTAATTTTCATCAAGTTTTCTTCAATTGCTGTACATCCTACAGAAGAAAATCCAACCTCTTTATCTTGGCCTTCTGAGATCTCCAGAAATCAGAGAATTTTTCCTATAATTCCAAAGATGTTGTTCTAGCTATGCATTTTGGGGCACATTGATTATTTTTTTCTGAGCCTCAGTTTTTTTCTCTATAAGATAACTGCTTAACTTATAGAGTTGTTGGAAGATGAGATATAATGTAAGTAATGAAGCTGTGCGGTTCAGTAAATGGTAGATTTTATTTCTATTATTATTGTTTCTATCATTATTATTTATGTAAATAGCTAAGTGCACAAAACAGGGCTTTGAATAAACTTTATCTCCTGTGGCAGAGACTGTAGTTATTCTTTTCTAGCATACTAACAACTTTTAGCTGTGCACATGGCCACCAAGCTGAAGACTACATATCCTAGCCTCTCTTCCAGCAAGATGTGAGCATGTCACTAGGTTCCAGCCAACTGGATGAGAATAGAATTACTAGTGCAACTTACGGGTCATGTGCTTAACAAGAAAGAGCTTGCCTACCTCTTTCTTTTTCTACTTCCTGCTGACTGACGTCTGTATGTGACGTCTTGAGCAGGAACATCCATCTTGAACTGCTACATGGAAGCCATGCATGATGGCAGACCAACAAGATTAAAAAAAAAAAAAAAAAGCTTATGTCCCTCAAGATTGCAGCACCACCACAGAAGTCTGGGACCATCTAGCCAGACTCATACGGAAGACTTAAATAAAATTGATATCTTGGGGTGCCTGGGTGGCTCAGTCATTAAGCGTCTGCCTTCGGCTCAGGTCATGATCCCAGGGTCCTGGGATCAAGCCCCACATCAGGCTCCTTGCTCAGAGGGGAAGCCTGCTTCTCCCCCTCCCACTCCCCTTGTGTTCCCTCTATCTCTCTCTGTCAAATAAATAAAAATCTTTAGAAAATTTAAAAATTGGTATCTTATATAACTCACTATTGTTTTAGAGTCTCTTCATCACAGCAGCCAAATCTTTATTGTAACAAGTACATTTCCTTTATGATATACACCTCCCATAATTTAGCCTCAGCTTGCCATTTCCTTAAAAATCCTTTGTGGTTTTGTTTTGATGGATTTGAACACTGGGAAAAAATTATCCAGGACCCCTCAGCCAGGAACAAGATGATTCTCTCCACAATGGATATGACAGATATTTTCCCCGTGAGGTTGTAGTACTCTATAATATAAATTACAAATGGCTCCTCTGATATCTATCTCTTTTTTTTTTTCTTGTTCTCTTCTCCTTAGAACAGGGACTTTTTGGCTCCAAAACTGTGGTGTGAGATGAGAATGTTAACAAACTTGAACTTACTTATGTCAATATCATACAGAAAATCAAGATGCCAGTGAGTGTCTAAAAAATAAAGGTGCCAGAAACGTGTTAGAACCTAGAGTAGGAAAGTCCTAGGCAACCTGAAGAAAATAATCCAAGGCTTAAAAACCAACAACAGATAGCCTGATCCATGAAAAATGAGTACTACAATGCATGAGGGTAATGTAGAGTTAAATTCACTGTAGAAAGCTGCGACCTATCACTATACATGAGAATTTCTATGGAAGGGCAATGCTTTTGTATTTGGGCAATGAAATTCCCTCTGGGACCTCCCCATTCAGCTAATTTAATAAGCATTCATTAATCATGAATGGGTATCTTTGTGGACAGAGTTAAAGCAAAATGCCAAGTTTTAGTCAAAACCATCTCTGCAGATTTTCTCTTTCTTGCTGAATTTGCCCAGAGTCAGCAAAAGAAGGCAAAATCACTTTCTTTGTGCTAAGACTCCAGAGCTACAGTCATTGGTGCCCATTCACTAATGCCAACTCCAACTGCTGATTTAAGAAACACTTGACAAGTAGAATAACCCACCACATCAGTGTACATTTAGCGAGAGAATAAATCTTGCAATTCAAACTATATATACTCAGTCACGACACAACCCAACTTTCTGGCAAGTGACACTTACAACATGAAAAGAAAAATGAAATTCAGAGTAAATAAAGACAGCACTTTAGTGCCCTTCTAATAGAATCTTCTTTCTTTGCAGATGAGAACCCGGGGCCCACAAAGGTCTCAGAACTTGTGTCGGGAGGCAGAAGGCAGAAGAGCCTGCCGTGGAACCAAGAGTTTTGCTCACAGCTGGGCCCCCACCTCTGTTCTCCACTGCTTTACATTCAAGACCAAGAATGAAGTCTAAGGAGTAAAAATGAGTTGGAATCTTTCAAATTAGTTTGGCAGTTGAAAAAAGGAACATAACTTCCTCATATAGCAGGGCTGAGGAAAGGCACACTTTTCAGAGGAAAGAGCTTTGAAATGAGAGCCAGTCGATCCCTGTTCCAGGCATGACTTTGCTAATAACTTTCGGAGATGACTTAGATGAATTCAGATAATGAAAAATGAGGGGATTGATTAATATTCTTAAAGGCTCCTTCCGTGCTCTGCTTCTAGGATCCTAGGACTGGGAGAAAGATCACTGAACATCCTGACTTGCCTTGGCATTTTGAAATCAAATTTATCCATCTTCCCTGTCTTCTAATCTTTTCACAATTGGTAATAAGATGTGAAGGAAGTACTGGAGAAGTAAAAAGCCAATACAAGCAGCTACATAAATTATTAATATTGTCTTCCACCTTAAACTCCCTGAACCAAAGCAGAGGTCAAAACTATAAAGCCTACTCCTAATATTCTAGCTCAGAAGAGCTAAAGAGAAACAATAAAGCCACCCTACCACCTGGTCTATTCATTTCTTCATAGAGAACCATCAATGTCCCCGCTTCGTGGTCTTTGCTGAATACCCTCTTCATTTCTAACAACTAAAGTCTTGGTATTTCCTTCAAGACCCAACTTGAGCCCCAGCTACTCCATGTAGCATCTGCCTACTCCTTTGCAATGACTTTTTTTGTGACCATCTGTTTGATCCGTAGCCACTTGGCACTTGGTCTCAGTGAATGCCCTGTCACAAAACTAGATCAAAGTCCTCTCTCTACAGGAAATGACTTGGACCTATTTTTATACCTCATGCACTAGCCTACACATAGCAGGTGCCTAATAAATATTTGTAGTTGGTCATGATGACAGCAATGGTTCCCAAGGGTGACAAAGGTAGGAAATGGTAGAAAGTAAGTTACTGGGTGGGGGTGGGGGTGGGGCATGCATTACATGAGAATAGGCATAATACAGTTGTAAAAATTCACTAGAAACGGGATGAAGGAGGATGAAGGAAGGGGATAACCATCGGGTTACTCAGTATTGATGCCAGTAAAATTGTTCACCATCAATAAATGATATTCTACCATCCTAATGTGTACTTTAGGAGAATTCACTATAATCTGGAATTATTCTTATTTACCCAAATTATCTTCACTTGCTCTAGCACAAGAGGTAAAAATAACTTGAATTGCCTAGTTAGTCCAGAAAGTTTCTCTGGTTTTAATTATCTCAAAAATCTACACACAATTTTTTTAAAGGAACTCGACTACTTCCTCAGGGTAATCGTTTTCCAGCTAATCAAAGTGCAGCAGCTTCCTATTGCTTGAGAGTATTCTGGCCTAGTAGTTCCTAATCCTGGTTGATCAAAGAATCACCTTGGAAGCTCTTAATAATATGCATGGATCCCACTGCCAGAAATTCAGATACAGTCCTTCTTCGTGGGGCATATGAACATGTATTATTTTAAGAGTCGCAGGTAGGGCGCCTGGGTGGCTCAGTTGGTTAAGCGACTGCCTTCGGCTCAGGTCATGATCCTGGAGTCCCGGGATCAAGTCCCACATCGGGCTCCCTGCTCAGCCGGGAGTCTGCTTCTCCCTCTGACCCTCCTCCCTCTCATGCTTTCTCTCATTCTCTCTCTTGCAAATAAATAAAAAATCTTAAAAAAAAAAATTTTAAGAGTCCCAGGTAATTCTGATATATGACATATTTTTAAAAGATTGGCCTATATCACACTGTTTCAGCCAATCAGGTTTTCTACACTACATATGTTCTTATCCATGGCTTTCTTTCCCCCTAATTTTTGCCTTGCAGAAAAAAATCCTCATTTAATTACCCAGCTATAAATGTTGGCTTTACCACAAAACACTTCCACTGGTTCCTTGTGGGTTTTTTCCTGTGGAAGTCTTGATCACCACAAACTTGGAAGGATATCACCTCACAATCTCTCCCTTCTGTATTACATATTAGCCATGACTTAAACTGAGCTGCAATACTTTTAAGGATATCTTACTAATTATTCCTTTAACAACTGAGTAGAAATAACTCCAGGCTTTCATGAGTCTAATATTCCCAAAATATAACTTTCCATTTCACTTGGCTTGCAGAAAGAAACATAAACTAAATAAAAGCTGTAACAATGAACCACTGGGGTTGTAAGATCTCTCTTTGACATGATCCCCAATGCACAGAGGCAGTAGAAAGTAGTAGTGAAGGGTGATGCTTTCTTATCAAGCATATCTGGTTTCAGACCCCACAAATTAGTGATGATCTTGAATAAGTTACTTGGCCACTCTACCCCATGTGTCTTTAACCAGAAAAGAGATCATTTTAATCCATCTCATAGAGTTGTCATGAGGATTTAATGAGATCGTCCATGAAAAGTCGCTGGCATATAAAGAACACTCAGTGATGTTCTTTTTTAGTTTCCTCTGGTAGAAATTTATTGATTTTGTGAAATTCAGACAGAATTAGAATCCTAATGTTTGTAGTATTTGCTATATTAAGCAATTTTCCCTAAGTCAAGCTCAGCAGACTTCTGCATATGAACTGTAACTATTTCTGTGATCTATAATTTGCATATCATTTAAGATTTCATGGTTTAATTTGTTCCGCACCTTCCATATTTACGGAGAAATAAATTTCAATGTCTTACTGTTTGCAAGCTTTTCCCCCCCAATAGTTGCAATTCACTAGAAGCTTTGAGGTAAAAAAATTTAGCCCTTTATTTCTTAAATAATTTGGTCAAAGACTTTACCCAACTAATTTTAACCAACATGTAACCAAAATTTAGAATCATCCATTACAGAAAAATTTCAATGTCATTATAGGACACTGAGGGTGATATGCAGAGAGTCTTCAAAGTTTTAAACATTCCTAAAACTTGATTTGTGGAAAGCTAAGAGAAAAAGCACGTACTACCACACTGAAGTGTTTTGTTCTGTTCTTATATTCAACATCATTTGACTTGGTGTATCAATCATCTTAAATCTGTACATACAAGATATTTATAAATTTTGAAAGTTATAATCTGTCAATTGGGCAAATATCACAGTTGGTAGAATATCAGCTTGTTTGGACATAATCATGACTTGTATACACACCCAACTCATTTCAAGTAATTTTTGCTCTATAGGCTTAATTTAACAAGGCCATTTTGAAGATGAATCAGTCCTCCACCAACATGTATAATTGTATTGTTATGGCAAAAAAAAAAAATCTCACATTATGCTTTAATTTTTAACAGAATCTACCATAGCACTTATAATATTGTCAAGTGTTTCATCTTTCAAACATTTTAACTTTCAAACATTTACCATTATTCCATAAACTGAATGGAAATAATCAAGGCATTATTGGAATTAGCTTAATTGATTTTTCTATTTGAAGCAGCTGATGACATTGATATAAAATTTACACCATTTAATATTTGCAAAACTCTTCTCCTCGCAGCAAAATCAATACATTAACAACTCTTCTTGCTTCATTTTTTGCACAAGATAATTTGAAATGAAGCGGCTAAATTAACTCAGAAAAACAGCCATTTATTCTAAATGAAGGGGCAGAGTGGTGATAAAAGCACTTTCTGCAGCTCTATGTGCTAAATCATCTTTTTCACATACAATCTCTTCAACATAATCAGTAGTTTCTGAAATAGCTCCTGACGCTCCTTCCGATTTGTATCTTTGGTTTTCATGCAGTTACTAATATCATTCCCGCCCCCCTAGTGGTGTATACTTAAAACTCATTAGGGTCAAATGGGTTTACTGAAATTTTTTTAGTAAGAGTGCTACAAAACAATAGCACAAATGGTAACTTGAACCAAACCTCAAACTTCTGGGATATCTTATTGGACACTAAAGAGAAATGACATCTCCAGACTTACATAAATCTAATCTCCCCCAAATTAATTCTCTATTTCACCTGGCTTCCAGAAAGAAACCAGTAAAACAGTGAACGATTTGGCTTGCACGAGCTCGCCCTGATGACTCTGCCATAATTCTCACTACCTGGGTAACATAGGCATGGATTTGTACCAGACAGTACATGATAAAATCGCTACAGCAGAAGTACTTAGATTTGTCTCTATATGCATCGTGATAGGACTGCTCGACCTCTATTTCCCCACACATATTTCATGTACTCCTAATGTATAATTTACTGTTTCCCACTAGTGCTGCATACTAGCAGCCCGTAAGGTGTGTACCCTTTGTGGCCAGGACTACAGCCCAACTAGCTGGAAAACCAAGTGGCCAGCAGGGACAGCAATATCAAGAACTTCTTCCATCACAACTTAAGACCATAAGTAGTTAACTCTCCCTCTCTACTGAAGTCCAGGAGGGTTTATTTTTATCAGAGAGCGTGCAGCCTTTGAAAGGGAGCTATTACTTACCTTGCTTCTGGAAAGGATTGGGAAAAAGAAGCAGGTCATCACCAGTTGGCTTTCAGATTTAATCACAATTTAAAGGAAGAACTCTGTTCACTGCAAATGCATCTCATGCACAACTGAATGAGATCGTGGTAGAACAATGTGGTTTATTTTTAATATGACATTAATGATATCACTTAGTTAAAAAATAAAATACTAGATACATGCTAAACCAGACAGAACGTCAAGACATAAGACATAAATCATGTCTGCCCTGGGGAAAAAAAGGATATATGGTAACCCTACCCTTTACATGTATATTTTGTCATAGTGATGTATAGTAGCATATGCCTAAAAAGGAAAATTGCCTATTTCCACATGCCAAAGAGGGAGACGAATCAGATTCAAACATCTGATTAGCTAGTCTAATATATAAACATCCACAGAATCAACCTGCCTTCCTTCCCTAATCTTTACCTGACTCAGGAACAAAGTTAATTTTTTTTAAATGGGCACCATAAAATCCTAATTCTAACAACACCATTTGATCTACGGTGTCATTAAGAGAAACAGGATGAAACAATCAAGTTTCGGGAAGAGGTGTTTATGTATGCATGTCTCTATAGGGTTAACTTGACAGTTTTCCCAGTCTAAATTTTTTAAATTCCCTCCAGTGAAAACCTTGGAAACTAACTCACTTAGTTCACTCAATGCACTGTGAGTATAAAAGCTCCTTGTGTGAAATATTTGTTCTACAGAAAGAAATTCCATCCCATAACAAGAAAAGTTCATAAAATAATAATATACTCATGTTAATTCTTGAGCCCACCAAAATTACTAGAAGACTCTCTTGACTTATTTGATTCTTTGAGAAAGGAGCTATTTTTTTTTTAAATAACCTATAGGAAGACATTTTTCATCATTAAGAATAAACTATAGTGATATCCCATTAATCTGTCAATGTGATGTTCCACATGGTGATTTTTCTAGATAAATAAAGATAACTATATATGTCTCCAAGTCTTAATCACTTCATGGTATTATATTATAAAAGATATATGCCGAACATAATTCAGTCTCCTCTTAATGGCACAAGACAGCCATTCTGTTGAGTTTAGCAAAACAGCTTGTTCCTAAAATAATGACCCAGACAGCTTAGTGTCATATTTTTTTCTGTGAAGCTCTTTCTTAGCTGGTGCTAGCTTTTTCTTGTTGCTGGGATCCCTGAGGTCTTAGGATTCCATTTTCTTTTCATAAATAGCTGGTTAGGTTCTAGGGTTAGTGCTTTTCTATTCCTCTGAAGAGAACCATATGACTTTTATAACAGAGGACCCATCCATTTTTTTTAACTTACTTATGTTATGAATTCACAGCTTTGTCAGTTTGTTAATTGCTGTCAAATCTGAACTTTAGCTATGAGGGAAGTTATGGTATCAGTAAATTTTAGCCAATGGTCTCTCCTTAATGTTTTTATTCCTTTGCAAAAGTGGAACAAACATGTATTCTGAACCTAGTTAGGTGTTTTATGTTCATTATCCAAATCAAAATCTGTATGCAAATTAGTGATCACTTTTTAAAGTCTGACAGATAGTGGAGCTGGGATTCAAACCCATGTCAAGCAGACTCCAAGCTAGTTCTGTCCTCTAGGTCATGCTACTTCATCTAGCTGATTTCTCTACTCTCTGTCTTTTCTCTATCCCTCTTTGAAATCCTGTAGGCAAGATATCAAAGTTACAGGTTGAGATAAAACATTAAATTTCCATTAGTTGAAAGCTATTATGATTACCAATGTATTTAACACTTCTGAAATCAGACTTATTTTAAGTGAAAAAAGTCTTTCTTTCCACATTGATCTTTCAAGGAGATTAGGGCCTTCTTGATTTCGTAATTAATTGAAATGCTGGCAGGAATAGTTTTGGTTTTGATTTTGGCTTTGGAGTATGGGGAGAATGGACTATTCTAAGATCCCCAGAGGCCCAGGGGGGGCAACAGACAAAAATGCCACTTTGAAACATCCCCAAGATGCTGTCCCATTAATAGCCACCCTGGAATGAACAACCATGACTCACACAGGCAAGTAGCATGAGCAGATGGTCTACCTGATGACAGAGGTGCGCCTGACACTTCCAGTGATGGATGGGCATAATTAATGGTCATGGTGGCAGCAGCCCAGCAGTGGGGTCAGGCCAGGTCACTGACACCCATGGATACCGCCTCTTGTTGGGCCAGGTTTTGAATCACACTCTCCTGAGTGCCCTTTGATTTCACATATCATGATCACTAAAATAAAAGATTGCATCACCCTAAAATACTTTAGATTCTTGGTATGTATGCCAGGCCAGACAAATCCAAAAGTAGAGTCAGCGTTTTGAGGCCTGCTAGAGACATTTTTCCTGGAGAGCATGCCTATTTTAATTGTGCACCATTTGTTTTCTTTCTGTAATAAATCTTCAGATGCTATTTCTGTACATTCTATTAGGAGAAGATATATTTCTCTTCTATGGAACAATTTTACTTCAGTCAAGTAAGAAGTTATAACTGTGAGTTCTAGTTAAACAAATAAAAATATAAGCCCTTAAAATTTTATGCATCAGTATTTGAGCTGCAATAAGCTGGAATTCTTCATTTGAACAGCCACCCTAAATCACATACAAATAAAATCTTTGGAACTCTAAAAGGAAGCCTTTAAATACCATCTCCTATTCGTGTACACTTTATAGTTCTGAAATACTTTGATAATCATTTAATACTTATCTGATATGTTGTGGAAAAAAGTACATTTTAGAAAAGGAGGAAAAATAAACAAGCCTCCAAGAAGCTAGGCAACATACCAGTTTCTGTGACTATCAGTAACCAGAGATCCTCCACCTATAATACTAATGTGTTTGCTCTACACTACTAAGCAGCTTCACCCCAAATAGGGCACTCTGTCTCAAAGAGGAGACAGTAAAGCTCTTGTGAAGTTTTATCATCAAGATAGATTCCACTGGAAAGGAGTTCCATTGGAAAGGATAAAACAGGAGTTTTATCATCCAGATAGATTCCATTGGAAACTGACAGGTTTTAGAAATAGACCAAGTATCAGACATGTAAGGATCGAATTCAAGGGATTACATGTCCCACTGTGTATTCTTATTTTTTCTTTAGAAACAAGATTTCTCCAACTCAGCTGCACTGAAGCTTGTTTCATGAGTACAAACTGATTTAATGCCTCCTTCATCATTTATAATGCAAATACTTCCAAGAGATCTAATAGTCATAAAAGTAGCAGAATGAATTAGCATTATTAGAGATTAGTTAGCAAATCACCTAGGAAAACCCATAAGGAATAGGAGAGAGAAGGGGTAAGTTGTGAGGCTGTCGGTGGTAAAGAGCAGAAACTGGTTAGGTGAACAACCAATAATGCCACATAATAACAAGGGTAGAGTGTCCCTCTAGGTAACCAGAAAGTTGCGGGACGTTCATGTGTCCATAGGGAACTCTAAAAGAAGAGAGAGAGAGGAACTAAAGGGAGAGAATTAAGAGAAAGTTTAAAACAAACCTCTACCCATGTTAATAACATGGTCTGGGCTTTGGCCTATATACTGAAAGCAGGATTTTAATACATCTTAATTAGAGGAGACCTATATCACAGTGGGTTTTACTAAGAAAGATATCTAATACCTCCTAAAACTATTTTCTTTCCTTTCCCAATATGTGTCACTAATCTGATTACTCTGGAGAATAACATTAAACTGTGCTGTGCTGTTTTAAGCAAAATGTGAATATTACTTAAACAACAAGCTGTTGGCTAATGCCAAACCAAACATTCCACGGTCAGAATTGTGGCTGCCCTATAGCCACAAACACTAAAAATAAAAAAGTGATATTATACCTGTTACACTCTGTCCAAATGCATGCTTCTTTACAAAATATTTTTCCAATCCATCGAGCAGCAAAGTCAACTGGAAGACATTCATACTCTGAAATGCATTCTGTTCCACGAGCTAATGGAGTGTGTACAGAGAGACCACTGGCCTTTGGGAAAAGTGCAAACTCCTTTGAAGGACTTAAAAAGACCTCTCTGACCTCTTACCTGCTTCTCTTCCCAACACCAGCTTTCCACTTTCTACAGGCTAGCCATGTGACTTCTTGCAATTCCTTGACCTAGTAATGTTTAACTATGATGGAAGAAACCTCTTCCTTCTCATTCTTTATTTGGTCAACTCATAATCATCCTCAGTTCTCAGCTTGGTCATCATTTGTTCAGGGAAGCGTTAATGACGTCCTGCAAATGGTCCCTTGTGTAGCTCAATGTTCTCAGAGCAAAACACTCATCCACTTCATTGTAATGTTGTAGGTTTTCTTGACAAGACTATTAGGTAGACGAGGGCAAGGACCAACTCTGTTTTATTTTCCACTGTAGGTCCCCATAATCGGAGTAGTTCTTAGCATGACAAAAATTATTTGTTGCATAATTTAATTTCTTCCTCAATTCAACACATATTTACTGAGCACCTACTACATGTCAGACATCATTTGAAGAGCATTACAATAATAAAACAGTCAATGACACCTGTCCTCATATAGCTTAAAGACTAGCAGGGATAACAGACAATGAACCTAATAAACAACTATAAGGAATGTTAGAAGGTGGGGAGCTCTACGGGGTAAAAAAAAAGGGGGGGCCAAGGGGGAAAAAGAGTACTCAAAGGGAAAAAGGATATAATTTCAAATAAGATGACCAAGATGGGCCTCACTGAGAAGGCGGTCATTTGAAGAGACTTGACAACATAGTGAGGGAGTAAATTATACAAATAACTGGACATTTCAGACAAAATAAATGGACTGCCTTCCTTGGGACCACTTATGCTACTACATTTCCTCCCTCCCCATACCTCCTCCCCACTACTACAATCCCTACAGTACAGGGACACAATATGGCCTTTTTGCTACTCCACTTGACTGCCAAAAGGAAAAGATAGGCCCAGCACAACTGAAGCATACCATTTTTCCTCCCCCTGTCTAAGCTGAGAACCTTGGAACAATAAGAATAGCTTTGGGAATTTTAAAGTCCTCTTCTTTCACAGTCCTTTATTTATTAACATGTTAATTTTTAAAGATTTTATTTATTTATTTATTTATTTATTTATTTATTTGAGAGAGAGAGAGAGAGAGATAGCAACAGAGATAGTGAGAGAGAGCACAACCAGGGAGAAGAGGGAGAAGCAGGCTCCTCATTGAGCAGGGAGCCCGATGCTGGCCCGACTCCCAGGACCCTGGGATCATGACCTGAGCCAAAGGCAGACACTTAACCGGCTGAGCCACCCAGGTGCCCCTATTAACATGCTAATTTAAACATAATTTTTCTTTGATAAAATGTTAATGTTTTTAATTATTAAAATAATTTTAATCACTGTAAATCCCTAAAAGAAACATCCTATATAGTCTAGGAAAACCAATAGGTCTCTGGGATCAAACCTGAAACAATAACAGGGTACATGGTTGGAACATAGAATATGGACTAGATATCACAGGACAGGCAAGTTACGACTAGAACATTCTATTTACCGGACCAACAAGTTTAAAATTTACTTGTTATGGGGCGCCTGGGTGACTCAGTCAGTTAAGCATCTGCCTTAGGCTCAGGTCATGATTCTGGAGTCCTGGGATTGAGCCCCACATCAGGCTCCCTGCTCATTGGAGACTCTGCTTCTCCCTCTGCCCCTCACCCTGCTCATGTTCACTCTCTCTCAAATAAATAAATAAAAAATAAATAAAATAAAATTTACTTGTTTGGACATGAGGAAAGACTGACATGTTCAGAGCAGCAAAGAATACAACTTTTGTGTTGTCTTATTAAAATAAGACTAGAAGTCTTCAGGATGGCTCAAATGGGTAGAAACTGGAGAAAAACAAAGACAAAATGACCCATGCAATCTTGGTAGCAATAGTTCAAGTATGAGTTAGGGAGGGACTGAGCCAGGGTGGAGAGAGTACAAGTGAAAATGAAGACATGAGTGACAGAAGAACTATCAGGACTTGAAGATCTGGATGAATAAGAAGAAATTATCAACGATGGTACTTTAAGTTTCAAGCTAAAGTCAAGGAAAGATGGCTTTCTTCACAGTTGTATAGAAATCAAAGGAAAAACTGGTTTGAGAGAAGGAAAAGAAACTGATGAGTTTATATTTAAATATGCTTAAGTTAAAATCCAGGTGAGGGGTGCCTGGGTGGCTCAGTCAGTTAGAGGTCTAACTCTTGGTTTCGGCTCAGGTCATGATCTCAGGGTCGTGAGATGACTCCACACTGGGTGTGGAGCCTGTTTAAGATCCTCTCCCTCCCTCTCCCTCTGCCCCTCCTCCTTCTCTCCTTCCCTCTCTCTCTTTCCCTCTCTAAAAAAAAATAATAATAAAAAATAAAAAGAAGTAAAATAAAATAAAATCCAGGTGAGAAACACAAATATATATTTCTAGGGGCCAGATAGAAACATGGATCAGGAGCTTGGTAGAAAATTGTGGGACTGAGATAAAGATGTTGGAGTTACTTGTATAAAAGTGAAAGTTGAATCATGTGAGCAGATGAAATGAATAGAAGAAAGAAAGTGGAAAACAAATAGCAGAAGTGGATAGGACAAGAAGCTTGGAGCATATTCACATTTAAATAACAGAAAGAAGAGGTGACAATGACCCCAATATGGAATGGTCTATAGAGATAGGATAATTCAAAACAGGAGTACAGATGGCTCTGTGCCAGGGAAGACAATAGGGGAGAGTGTGAAGAAAAACAGAAGATGGCTTAAGAGGGTACAGCTTGGGAATTAGTAAGTCAAGAGTAATGTTCACAAAGAGGAGTTTCCAGTGGAGCTATGTGGCAGATTCTGAGGTGCAAGATGGTCAGGAAGTGAATGGAAGGTGCTAAGAAAGGGGCATCTGTCTTCTCCAGAAGGTCGATAGCGAAAGGGATAAAAATAAGAGTGCTCACTCAAAGGGTTAGCGATTCAAAGAAAAGTTTCTGTGGTTGTTTCAAGATGGGAGGGAGAAAAGTTTAGGGGGGAAAAAGGGCAATAAGGAAGCAACTGAAGAAGCAGGAAATATAATAAAGTACTAGAAACAGATTCTTCAAGTAAGAGGTACTAGCTTTGATTTGTATCCTATAACTTAGAGAGCAAAGGAAGGAAGAAAAATGCAAGGAGTGAGAACATAGACAAAACATGAGTTAGAGAGGAAGAGTTTTTGATTATCTGTGTTGAAGTAAAAAGATGAAACCAACCAACAAAATCATATTGAGTTCTTATTTTGTTGTGTTACATGGAGAACACAGACATATGTTAAAGACAGTCTCTCTCTTTAATGGAACTTGGGCTAATGAGTATATTCAAGAGATACAAATGGTAAATGCTTATTCCAGTACAAAGGGCAAAGTTGGAACTAAGGTCAATAGATGGTGAGAGTAAGAGCTAACTGTGGACTATATATGAAAGCTGGTTGTCTCAAAGTTTAAAATGGAGACACCTCTTGAGAGATTTTTTTTCCATTTCTATTTCAGTAGATGGCTACCATTAGTCATACTTACAGCGTTGTGTCTAGGAAACAAGCAAGAAAGTGGGGGCCTTTCTTAAAACCTCTTTTTTTCATAGATTAGTATCTCTATTTGAAGTAGACTTTGAACAACTAAAAGAGCTTTGAAAGGAAGTATAAATTTTGTGCCAGAATTACATTTACAGCATTTAGCAAACTTTAGCAAGTTATTTCTTTTTTATTTTTAAGATATATGTGTTTATTTGAGAGAGAGAGAGAGAATGCAGGGGGGACGGGCAAAAGGAAAAGGAGAGAGAGTCTTAAGCAGACTCCACGGTGAATGTGGAGCCTGATGCAGGGCTTGATCTCAAGAACCTGACATCACGACCTGAGTCGGATGCTTAACCAACTGCACCACCCAGGTGCCCCTAGCAAGTCATTTCTTACCTTTAATGTGGTACCATAAGAATAAATCTATCTTGCTACCAAACCATCACCAAGCTCAAGAGAAGAGTATACTAACTCAATCTGGAATATTATTCACTAATTTTGTAAAGTAACTAGTGATTGTCCTTGGTGGAGGGGTCAGATGGAGAATGGAGAGATTTATTTATTATAGGCTATTAGGGTCAAGAATGAGGAAACGATACTGTTCATACAAACTTAAAATGCTATTTTTCCTTTAATTTTAACAAAATCATTTTGTTTTAATGACCATAGAAACAATAAAATATTTATCATTATCAAAACAAAGAATACTATCAATTCATTTTTGGCAATAAAAATTAAGCATTAAGCTATATTAAAGAAGGTGGTTAAGATGTAACCAGAAGCAAAATGATAATTCAAAACAGGAAAGAAGGGAAGGAGTATTAAATAAATACTGACAAAGGAAAAAGTATTTTAATTGAATATTTCAGCATTTTTAAAAGTAAATATTTTCATTTTTCTTCCTGAACATGACCATTGAATAACTTGAGATATCTTTAACAATTAAATTTTACCAAACTACTTTCTCCTGAAGTCTCTACATTACTACATATTTGAATACCCAGATCATTTAGCAAATTTCCTGTTTGCTTTCATTGCCAAAGATTAAAATAGTTTTTGAAGAGGCATACGAACAGTTATTTGGAATTTTCACACAAAGAAACAGAAAAAGTACACAAGCATCCTAAACTGGAATATTATGAACAGATGGCCACAATCTCCCCAGCAGAATTTTGAAGAGAAGATATACTGTAATACTACTCCATTCCCACCCAGTGAAAATCAAATCCCTTAGCCAATAGCCACCCTGGCTCCATCAACAGGAATGTACATTTAAGTGTTAATGAGCCAGATACAGGGCATTTCCTGTAGATTAAGGGCAGTCTGGAGAGAGTGGAAGATCTTCAGGTTCTTAACCCCATCTGGTCTTTCATCCCCAGAAAATACCCTACCACGGGTTTTTCTTCTTTAATTATTCCACAAAGAGAGACACATGAAAAAATGGTCCCTAAAACAATGTCCTAAGTCAGTAGTTTGCAAAGTGTGGTTCCAGGACTAGCAGCATCAGTATCAGCTGGAGCGTTATTTGAGAGCCAAATTCTGGAGCCCTTCTCTAGACCTACTAATCAGGTACTCTGGGAGTGGGACCCAGCAATCTGTGGTTTAACACACCCTCCGGGTGGTCCCAATGCATTCCACAACTTGAAATCCACTGTGCTAGGTAAATTACTATCTTATATACACATAGTAAATTGTCCTGACATAGAAATCTAGAAATCCATGAATGTAAGAAGTATTTTCAGGAAGCAGCCATTTTAGAATGCCTTTCAAACTGGTCATACCATTGAGTGACTCGGTTACATGAAAAACGTTAAGAACACAGAGAGAGGGAGAAGAAGGGAAAGAGGACCAGAGAAGGGGAACAGAAAAAGGGAGAGGAGGCTGGGGAGGAAGACGATGAGCTGGTGAGCTTGATCAAGGTCTACTTACCAACAGGGAGAGGCGTGAAATTGTGCAAGGTAGTACCAGCATCAAAATGGTCAAATAGTAGGAGCTCAAAAAAATATTTTCAGAGTACATATGACTAGAGGAGACAATTCTTGTTTATGTTCACAATGGAAAAACATCCCTAGACTCTCTGAAATACTAGAAGAGCAAAACAAGGGAAGAATGAGTACTGTGACTCACGGAGGCCATGGAGAACCCTCCTCTCTTGAATCTCCTTCATCCCTCCCCCCACCCCGTGCCTTTTATCACCACTTTTATGGAGCTGTAGGTCTATGCCAATGAGCACTCATTATGAACATTCTTCAGAACCGTCCCTGATGACCACCTCTGACCTGTTCATTAACTACCAAGCCAGTTCTTGATTATAGTTTGTCAGAAATGTTTATTATCTTCTTGTTCTGAAGAGACAGGAGAGATTAAGAATGTTCCAGCCTTGACATGAGGTTCTACATCTGCAATAAGCTTAAAATAGTATATAAATGGCAGAATAATTTCCTGGCACAGTTCAACTGACAATTAATGAGAAGACCCCCAGATAGATTAAGAGATATCCATCTTCCTTTAAACAGTGTCATCTGAGAAGTTATATAACTAAGTAACTTTTTATCTATAATAAATGGTTATTAGAGCTTGTTAATAATTGTTTTCTAACGACACTGAAAGTTTATGTTTGTCCCATGGAACCATGACAACAATCACTTGTTTTGTAAAGAAAGGATTTAAGGATAGACATTTCAGTTCTAACACAAATTTAAATTCTGAAGCTGTTACAATTAGCCAAGTTAGCAGCATTTTTTAAATGAAAAGAAAAATTAATCTCTAGACCGCCAAAATTTACAGGAGGGTCCACAGAGAAAAGGAGTTATAGGAGCATCCACTTGTTCCATTAAGGCTTTTTCCCCCTTTTAAAAGATTTCTTACAAACTGCATTTCAAATATCACTGCTACACAGAAGAAAAATAAGGCGTTAAGAAAAAAATTGTACTGTAAACAAAATAACTCTCACCAGAAGAGCTGAAAATATTATACAGGTACCCCCTGCTTTCCCAAGGTTCTTGTTACATCCCTTTGCTTTTAGGAAAGATCTATATTGCTATCTGTTTTTGCCAACCAAAAGAAATCCCAAAGACGATTTTTGCTTTTATGAAAAAAGCCATTACCATACTAATATAGGCCTTTCATAAAAGTAAAGGGGTAATGCAAACTTTCAGAAAGCAGTGGATACTCTTCACTTTAGTTTATGAAAGGTTTCATAGGAAAGCTCTACTTTTGGATAGCAGGGGAAACCTGTATTTCAGATTTCAGAAAACTGTGACAGTGTTAATCACACCTATAGTTCAGTCTTAACAAGTTTTTTCTCAAACTTTGGTGTATAAAAATTGACAATTAAAGCACAGCTGGCTGGGGCTGGCCCCCGAGATCCTGACCAATTACAGCTGGATGGCGCTTGAGTATGTATAGCTTTAACAAGCTCACAGGTGAAATGGACATTACCAGTGGACAGACTCCCTTTCGAGTGGCACTGGAACCATCCCCTCATCACTAGCCATTTTGAGAAGAAAAGCTGGGTTGAAGTCATACTGCAGGAGCATCTGTCTCTTTCTCTTTGACATAATCATGGCTTTAGAAAAGTGACAGCACCAGTAAGTTCAAAGTCATTGAGGCTTTGCTCACGCTTTCACTAGTAGTTGATCACCAGGCAAAAAATGGCATCTCAGGAGCAACAATAAGGTGGACACACATTTCAAGATGTCTGTTCTACAGCAGTCAACACTTCCTCTAAGGAACCCAAGAAAACAAGCTGACAACCAACAGATGTTTTTAACAAAACACAGAAGTCTGACAGGAACAGCCTTCCATCACTGGAAGCCATACACCCCCTTACTCCATGTCCCCAAATCCTGCCACCCACACCTCAACCCCTTGAGAAGAAAAGAAGTAAAGCTGTCACTACTTACTGAGCTGTGTCTCCAAAACCTTGGTCTCTGGTGGCATTTTTGAACACAGAATGTGCAAATAAAAATAGTGAGGTTTGTTAAATTCTTCAAACTGAAGTTATCACCTAGCAATTTATTGCAGCTCTGGAACCAAAGAGAATAGATGTGTCCCCAGCATATTAATACTTGATGAACTGACTGAATTGCTTCTATGTGACGGCACCATTGGAGGTTTTTCAGTGAGAACTTGGTGATTTGCCTTTTAAAAGGTATTAGTTAGAGGCTATGCATGTACGGTGGGGGAGGGGTCAGGGAATATAAAGGAAATCTCTGTACCTCCATTTTTGCCATGAATCTAAAATTGCTTTAAAAAACAAAGTCTCGGGGCGCCACGGTGGTGCAGTCAGTTAGGCATCCGACTCTTGATTTTGGCTCCGGTCATGAACTCAGGGTCCTGGAATCGAGCCCCGCATCAGTCTCTGCACTAAGTGTGAAGTTGGCTTCAGGATTCTTTCTCTCTCTCTCCCTCTGCCCCTCCCCCCCCATTCCACACTCCCACTCACTTGTGCGTCTCTCTCTAAAATAAATCTTTAAAAATAAATTAAAGTCTATTAATAAGATATTTTAAAGGTATTAAACATAAAAGTGAATAATGCCATGGCTTCTTTTTCTAAGGTCATGCCACATCACAACAACCATCCTGCTTCCTGACAGAATTCTGAGTGTACAAAGACCTATCTTCCTTCTGCCCTGTCCTGGTTCCCCTCCCTTCAAGCTTTCGTGTTTCTACATATGTAACAGTTCTAAGACCTTAGTGGGTCTTCTATGAATCTACTTGAGTTCACTCCATTAAACAAAAGTCACACCTACAAATCTCTTCCGAGTGGTCCTTCTCTACCTCGGGCTCCTGCTGACATGTCTGAGAATCAACAGCCTTAAACTTCCCAGAGGTCCTGCTGTGTCATAGGGAGAACGTATGAGGTACACCCTCATGTGCTTCAAAGGGCCTTTTGGATGGCTAACTAGCATACCAAGGCACTACATTTTCTCTTTCTGAGTCCGTAAGAGCAGGTTCACAGTCACACCTTCAGCTTCATCTTTAGATTATGTTTTCCTGACAGTACCTTCTATTTGATCTTTGCTTAGAAGCTATTTTTTATTTTAGCCTCATTTGTCATTCATAGAGAATAATTTTCAAAACCACCAAGTCCAGGCTCCTTTTTGTTTCTCTCTCAATATCTCTCTCTCCTCTCTCAGTTTACTGTTACCAGGAAGAAGAAATGAGGCAGCATCCTCAACACTTTGCTTGTAAATCAGCCAGTTCATTCGCCCCATTTTCTATTTTCCACATAAGTACAGGCCAAAGTGTTGCTAATCTTTCTGCCACTGAGAAAGATTCCCTTTATCTCATATTCTTCACTTTCCTGCAGTATGTCACCCTCAGTGTCCTTAAACCCCCTAGTTCTCTTAATGTGTTCAAGGTACTCTAGGCTTTCATTAACGTCCTCCTAAAAATCTTACATCCTCTCTAGCTTTTCTCACTACCCAGTTTTAAAGCCACTCCACATTTTATGTATTTGGCATGGCGATATCTCTACTTCCAGGTGCCAGCATCTGTATTTACCTGTTAAAACCCAACAGCTTACCCAAAAACTCAGGACTTTAAACAATATCTATAATCTCAGTTTCTATGGGTCAGGAATCTGTATATGTGGCAGTATATGTGGCTGTCTCTGGTTCAACATCTCTTACAAGGTCTCTCAGGCAAGTTGTTGGCTGGGGGTGTGGTCTCATCTGAAGTCTCAATTGTGGTGCGGGGGTGGGAGGGTGCTCCCTAGTCCATACATGGGTTTAATTAGCAGGCTTCAGTCACTTACTACATGGGCATTCCTACATGGCATCTGATTTCTTCCATGGCAACCATCAGATGGAGAAGAAGAAGGAGAGGCAGGGAAGGGGAGAGGAAGTGGGATGAAAGGGAGGGTGTGAGAGCCCAAGAGAAGATCCAAGAAAGAAGCTACAGTCTGTTATCTAATCTCAGTACTATCTCATAATCATATTCTATATCCTATGCCATATTCTATTAGAAGGAAATAACTATTCATTAGAAAGGGGTCTCTAAATACAGCCCATACGTAAGGGGAAGGGGTCACACAAGAGTGTGAATGCCAGAGGGGGATTATCGGGTGAAGTCTTAAAGTTTTCCTACCACACTATCTCACAGAGTCTCTATGAAGATTAACTGAGTTAAAACATGAAGAATGCTTAAAACATTATATAGTAAGCACTATCTAGTGGGCTCTTATTCATACTATCACTATTATTATGATCATCTTAAGCAGGACTCAGCAAACTTATTCTGTAAAAGGCAAGTTACAAAACATTGTAGACTTCACAGGCCACATACAGTCTGTGTTGCATATTCTTGTTCATGTATGGAGCTTTGTTGTTGTAGTTGTTTTACAATGTTTTAAAAATGTTGAACCCATTTTTAGCTCAAGAGCTGTACAAAAAGAGGCTACAGACTGTATGTAGCCCATGAATCACTGTGTGCTGATTCTTGATAAGTAAGGCACAATTTTGAGGGCAACAAAGATTGGTATTTCTTATATTATAAAGCATTCAGTAACCTGTGTGCTGATCTAACAAGCATGATGCCAATTAGCAAAGGGACATTATTTCACATGTGAGGAAAAGGCAGCCTGCTCCTATAAGGAATGCCACAATCTTTCCTTTAATGGGGGCAAGTAAAGAAAGAGAACCATATAAACTAAGTTGGAATTTGGGAGGCTGGGTATAATTACTTAAGTTGAAACCCTATCCAGTACCCAGGGAGATCACACGACCTACTAGACTCAAGAGAAAAGTGGATCATGATTTCATGTTCAATTATAAAGATAGGACTCCCAACAAAAATGCTTGCAGCCCATGTGGCTTTGTATGTGGCTTTGGTGCCAAATGGAAGAGAAGAGCAAGAGGTACCGCAGATAGGACTCCATCAGTTGTGGAGAAATTGAGCTCTAATTCCCTTGATGGTCAAACCTGTAAGGCCTAATGTGACTTTTCCCAATAGGCTCCTCCAATCTGGGGGGATTATAAAATAAACTGTCAGCACTGGAACTAAGCAGGTGTTAAAAGCAGGGTCTAGGAAAGCAGGATACTCCCCCTGCTGGATTTAGGAACATGGAAGCATGTTAAAAAAAAAAAAAAGAAAAACAGGTTGTACTATTTATTTATCTATCATTCAAAAGGAATATGAGGAGTTCTGCCATTTTTATATAATCACCTCCACCTTATAAACTATAGGGCTTTTAACTTTGCAAACAGCAACATTAACAAGGTAACAAGCATGAATATTATTTGTAAACTATAATTTGCTATAAAAGGTTTTATCTTTCGTGCCAAATCTGATCTATTGGTAATCGCTGCATAGGTTACAGTGTTAATAATGTTTCTTTCTTTTTTTTTTTTTTTAAGATTTTATTTCTTTGACAGAGAGACACAGTGAGAATGGGAACACAAGCAGGGGGAGTGGGAGAGGGAGAAGCAGACTTCCTGTTGAGCAGGGAGCCCGATGCGGGGCTCGATCCCAGGACCCTGGGATCATGACCTGAGCCGAAGGCAGACGCTTAATGACTGAGCCACCCAGGCGCCCCTGTTAATAATGTTTCTGAGTACATGACTGTGCCTAAGCAGAGAAAGAGGAGATAAAGTATCATGATCAACCAGGAATGTCCTGCAGAGACATGGGAGCATGCTAAGGATCTGCCATCCAACAAGTATGCAAATATGCACATTATCTCTTCCAGGGTATTCATGTTTTAAAAAATATTTTTACCATTTCAGTCACAAATTCTACTATAAAGCCAGCTTCCACAGTTTGAGTATACTGATTTTAAACTTGACACAGAACACTGACAACTTAAACTCAGAACACATTCTGCTAGCCATCTACCAATTTGAAGTTAAATTTAACATCACAATTACCAACACCAATCATTAGAAACTTTTTTTTTTTTTAACATGATACCTTTTGGGGACTTGAAAGAATCATCTCAGGAAATCTTTTTAAACATAGCTGAGTCTCTTACTTCTGAACCAGTTTTATCCCCCAATTTTTTAAATCATTTATTATGTGTCTAGAGTTGAGAAGGGGGTCAGGGTGGGAAAGAAGAAATAGAAGAAATACTGTAACCACAGAGTCTCTTTAGTCATGGACCTTGCAAATGTTGCTGGGGGAAATTATCTACCCATAGGATCCTTCATTCTATTATTCCATGAGTCGCAAGTAAAACAGAGTTCATGCCATGCCATGCCATGCTGACCACCGTTTTGCAGAAGGAAGACTGATTCTGGGAACTATAACAAGAATTATCTGTGCTTATTCCATCAAGAGTACGGGCCCACTGATGCAAGAGTCCAGGACAATGACAAGAGTTTTCTTCTCAGTCTGCCAAAGGCTCTTGTAAGACTTCCTGGGGACCGGGTACTCTGATATTCATAGGGACATAAGTCCTGAACACAATGGTTACTAATTCCACTTCTGTATCTACTAGAAAAATGAAGCAGCTATCAGGGTGGATAGACATTTACTGTACCTCTTCTGACTCTCCTTATGTTCACCCCATACCAGGAAAATTCCTGCCTACTCAAAGCCTTACAAATTTAACAGATAATATCAGCTATCAGATACTATTTACCTGGCATATAAGGCTATGCAGCAGAGATTAGATCTGTCATAGTAGCTAAAAAAAACAAGCAAAATAAAAAAGAACCTCTAATCATTCAGTCATTGTGCTGTTTAAAGAGATTATTATATTCCATAAACTAGCTTAACCAGTGGCTACATATGGTGATGGTTCTCAGTCTTGAACACTTATTAGAATCCTTTGAGGAGCTTTTGGAAAAAAAGCCCAGGTCCTCCTTCATCGTGAGATTCTTTTTGATTGGTCTAGGGAGGGACCCAGGCATTTTTATTTTTTGAAGTACTAGCTGTTTCTAATGAGTAGCCTGGGATGAGAAACACAGGTCATGTCCTGTGGGAAGATTGTCAGAGTAAAGCAGCATTCAGTTCTTATGCCATTTCAGCACTTAATGGATGTAGGATATTGGGAGTATTACTTAAACCTTCTGAAACTTTTTTTTTTTTGTATCAACAGCAAAATGGGAATACTACCCACATTGCTGTGTCATAGTGAGGCTCACATCAATAAAACATGCCAAGGGAGTGCCATAGTCCTTGGGCCACCAGCAGTTTGGAGTAAATGGCACTAAATAAAACATGCTCTAGTATCAAAAAATCTCTGTCTCAATGGTTAATATCCAAGCTTTGGGAGACCCCAAGGCAGTGGCAGGAATAGGAGTTAAAGAGGGCTATTAATTGCTGGAAGCTAAAATTTAATTTTCATCATCATATGAAATGAGATCATCATGGATCTCATTTCTCAACTTCCTCCATGTTGCTTACCAGCCTTTGGTTAGACTGCTCCCAGCAAGAAAGAGAGTGAGAGAACATGAGCTGACTGTTGAGCTGTCCAACCCCGACTGTTGAGCTCACTGGCGTATGTCCTGGAGCAACCTGCTTCTCTTCTCCCAGGCTCACTTCCTTAATTCTATAAAATCAGAATATTAATACCTACTTCCATATGGATGTTGTGAGAAATGAATGACATCTCAACATATATTCTTCAGTGAAGTGAACATTCAATGTATGCTACTTATGTTACTGTTGATATTATTTCCATTAACATCTACAGACTGTTCCTGATGTCTACACTTTAGATTAATTTTATCACAGTTTTTCTTCATGTTCATTCTACTCAGGTTTTAGCCATTAAAAATATAACAGAGAAGCGAAGGCCCTACTGAGTGGTTAATTTTCCACAAGCTCCATACACTCCTAGAAATGATTCTGAAACTGAGTAAATGGTTCTGGTGTATTTGGGTGCATCCGCTGATGCCATTCTGGATGATTCAGACCCAAGCCATCATCAGCCTCCACTGTCTTGGCCTCTCTGTTAGTCCTCTGCAAGCAATTCCCACTGATCCAACAGGGTCCTTCAGCACTCACAACTTTGCTTTGAAACCTACAGTTTAAAAGACTTTACATGCAGAGATGGTTGCATTAAGATTTCAGCCTGCAATTTTCTGGGCCTTTCACAAATACCTGGCTTGCATTAAAATTGCTGAGTTTTGAATGCATCAGGTGTAAGGTCTCAGTGAATTCATTTCTGGTTGGCTATTTTAATATTTTAAATGATGGAATAATTCTACGTTCTGAGTCCTCTCACCAGAGGATTTAAATGGATGCCCTTTAGGAAATTCAGGGAGTGAACAAGAGCCTACATTTACATTAACATTTCCTACAGAAGCAGGGCTTCCATTCCCAAATTATGCTTTGATAGGACTGTGAATCCATCCTATGAGGTTATTGAAACAGCACTGAATTTCCACATAGCATTGGATTTCAGGCTCTGTGCGTGATTTGTTAGCACCACATCTCACCAGCAGAGCAAAAGTCCTGCTGAGAAATGACATCCTTGAAGTGATTCTTGAGTGGCCCTGCAGGCACAGGTCCTGGGTGGAGGAGGGGTGATAGCATAAATAGGATGTGAAGAAGTAGATTTAATAAACCTCTTATTTTTAGAATACAATCTTCCATGCAGTTTTACCAAATATGCTTGACCATTGTCCTTGACTGACGGTAATCTGTGGAAGAGGACCTGAGCAAACTCTCTTGGGGCATCAATCTCAAACCCTTGGGGAACGTGTCTCCCAGTTTCTTGATTTTTCCATAGACACGGACTAATGAAAAGTGACCTTTCAAACCTTGGCTTCTAATTCTTAACTGTTTCGTATATGGAGAACTTGATCTCTTAAATCCTAATTAACAGCATCTCAGTAACTCTGTGCTCAAGTGGCAAGATAAGGGAAGGTCCCCCACTAGAAATGAGTACTATGCTTTGAACAGCTATAATTAAATGCTCACCTTCCAACTCTTTTAATTACTATTATGGAAGCATGGAGTTCTGTCATGGGAAGTGTTATGGACTGAATGTTTGTGTCCTCCCAAAATGTGTATGTTGAAATCCTACCCCCTAAAATGATGGTATTAGGAGGTACATCTTTAGCCTTGAGGAAGTGATTAGGTCAGGAGGGTTGGAGCCCTCACGTATGGGATTAGTGTCCTTATAATAGAGACCCCATAGAGCTCTTTTGCCCCTTCCACCAAGGGATAACACAGTGAGAAGATGAAAATCTGTGAACCATAGTCCTCACCAGACACCAAATCTGCTAGCACCTTGATCTTGGACTTCCTAGCCTCTAAAACTATGAGAAATCATTTTTGTTGTTTAAGCCACCCAGTGTACAGTATTTTTGTTATAGCAGCATGCACAGACTAAGACAGGAATTGACAGATGCACCATTTGGTTCAAGCCCATCATTTTTCAGATGGGGAAAATCGGAGTTAAGTGGTTTGAATAAAGATATACTGCTTGTGGCACCAAAAACAGGGATCAAAAAACTAATTTCAAGAATTTCCTCATTTAAGGCTTTAGAGTCCCTTTGATTGGTTTGGTTTGGCTTAGTTTTGAATTAGTCTTTACCATTATAGAGCTTCTTCATTTAAAAATTTACAAAAGTTTGCTGTTGCCCTGAAATTTTGCATAACTAAACACTGAAGGCAAGACTGTACATACCTCCATTTCTCATGATGTATACATATAAAACTAGCAACTTTGGTCGGTCAATTCTCTGATCTGATTGAACACATTGTTTTGAATTCTAGATATCCTCTTAACCTTTAAGAAAGCATCTGGTTTGGAGTCAGAAGACCTGGGCTGGAATCAAATTTCCATCAGTTATTAGTTGAGAGCCTAAGGGCAAGTGCTTCCAATGAGGTTCAATTTTCTCAAAGGGAACCATCCATCTCCACAGGTTTAGTCAAATTTTGCAATGATACAATATATGTGAGAGTGCTTTGCAAGCCACATACAGAATGCTGCACATGTACAATTGTTATTATACTTATAATCATCACTGGCAATTATTGCCATATTAATATCATTGTTTCTGGTCTTCAGTAAGTACAATTCCAAGGGCTGAATGGATCATGGAATAAAACCCTTAAGGTACTTAGAATCTAAGAGTAACAGAAACAAGAAAATGGAAAATTATAAGGTAATATGCCCTAAGATGATACCTGTGTGGGTAGATGCTGATGGTGGTAGATCAGAAAGAAAGAGAACTCTCTTGGATTCCAAGTCCTAACTGGAAAGATCCATTTCTGCAAATACCATTTCAGAGTAAAACTTATATTATGCACAGTAAGTTTCTGTCATTCTTTTTTCCTTTCTTCCTGAGCACAGAAAATACACGCAACAACAAGAAAAACAAAGCCCTCACACTTCATGGCATTTCTTCAATCAGCTGTGGAAGATGCTATGAAGGATCAAACTATCTCAGAGATCTCTCAGTCTCTTGGACGAAGCCCATACCCCCACACCTTTCCTCTTAACACCCACCACAGCTCAAGGACTGGGTCTTCTGCCACCTGCTTCAGCATCCCCTATGAATCTATGACTATTCTCTTTCCTTGTGCTTTTAAACTCCTTAGTTGGAAAGTAATGTTCACATATGAGACTTGGGCTCCAGTACAAGCCCAACCCAGGGACACAGGAGGAGGGAAGTAGACCCCACTGACATGGGCTCACCCAAGCACCGCTTCCAGACCCTCAGCTCATGCTTCATGAAAGAGAGATTTCAGTGACTCAGTTTGCTGATCGTTTGCCTAGAGGCCATGACCTAAGTGTATTTCTGGTTCCAAGTTCTCCAGATGTTCTTGATCCTGTTTGGAACGCACATGCCAGAAACCCTGGAAAGCGGCAGCCTTTTCATAAAAGTGATTCTGACTTGGTGGTCAGATGGGAGCCATCTGTTAGAAGGTACCACCCTTCCCAAAGCCACCCTTCTTCCTAGCCAAAGAGGTCTGCAGGCTACCCTTCCATGGGGGGGGGCAGTTCCCTCTGACAAACCAAAGCAAGCTTTTCTGAATGTGGTCCCACAAAGAGCCGCTGCAATCTTTAGACCCTTACCCGGCAAACTTGGTTTTTCTCTCCTTTTCTTTTTTTTTTCCCCCCCTCTAGAAAAGAACCTTCTTACCCTGACAGCTGAGGATCCCAATGGGTATTTTATATTTCTAAATGTTAACACTGGGGACATTTTCTCTAGAATAACCCCTTTGTCTTAAAGGGAGCATTTTGCCAAAGCCACATACCTAAATCTCCCTTCAATTGCCACCCCACCCTTGTAATTCTAGGCTCCTTTCTCCAGATGACTCATGTGTTGTGTTGTGTCATGGAAAATACACTGGGCTAGAAGTCTAGAGTCTGGCTTTTGTGTTACTCACTTGTTGTGTGAGCTTGGGCAAGTCACAGAACCCCTTTTGGCCTCAGGTTTCCCATCTGTAAAATCAAAGAGTTAGGCTCAGTGATCTTTACTGCTCCTGTGAGCTCTGAACACTGATTTTTAGATGCCTTATCATGCACTTCATCTAGACCTGCCTTTTCTAGTTCTGAGAACCTAAGTTCCAAGAGTGGGGGCAGCTGCCTGCCCTCTTCCACTCTTTCTCAGGGACACAAGAGTGACCTGCACACCTTGCAGGGAGTAAATACACCATTCTGACCACTGGGCATAACAGTCACCCTTCCCACTCCCTGGCTCAATAAGAATTTATTTAAGTTGTTTTGTTAAACATTTAAGTTGTTTTGTTAAACATTTTTCTGTTAAAATCCTTAGATAATATTTGACAGAGATGATGATTATATTGTGACAATAACTCAAACAAAAGTTAGCTATTATTTTTCATAAATAATTAGCTCCAAAATTACCTTCAACTTAACTTCACCACTGGGAAAAATCTTTTCTGACTTCTATCTCTTTTGTCCCAAAATCAAACATTAGTTCTAGGCTATCTATAACGTCTTGAGAACTTTTCAGCACTTTTGTGTCATTTTTGGAAGTTTTTCCATTATTATTCTCATACACTTACCATTCTTAAAATACCTGACACTAGATTATAAAAAAAATTATAGTTTTCATTCCACACATGTTCCATGTCTTCAAGAAACTGATTACCTATAGAAATTATAAAATAATCTAAACAAATGTGGTACACAAAAGTAAATATATATCAAGATACAATGATCACATAAAATTCATGAGCAAAATTAATTTGTGCGTTATATGTATAACATAAAAAGTTGAAAGTATTTGGGTACCTTGCAAAATGGTGTTTGGATTTGGTAATTATGTAAAGAACCCCCTTAGGTCTTGGATTACACTGACCAAATGGAACAAAGCTCAGTCTGGGAGTCCTCTGTGGCTAAGCTAGCTCTCCCACTCTGTTGAGGCTGCGTGCATTTGCTGGGCTGAGAAAGCAGAGAAGCAGCACTGAAGATACCCGGGGTTTTCTCTTCCCCAGCGTCCCACGGAATTGACACCTATCCTTCATAAGATGTTAAGTTTGGGCCTCACAGTTTATTCACTGTGGTTCACTCTTCATCTCTCCTAGTGCTGGTTCTGAAGAAAACCAATACAGGTCCTCACAATCTGAGTCAAGTATTTTACAGAATTAGACTGTTTGTTTTTGAATCCCTTCTTTGGATATATTCTTTTTCCATGAAATTATTTTCCCTGGTGTTTAATGTTCTAGTAACAATTTCCTCAGGCTTTAAAGTATATAATATATATGTAAATAATTTGTGTGTGTGTGTGTGTGTGTGTAGTACGAAAACTTTCTTTCTGCTTATATGCTATTATCTCCTTGGTTTTCTGGCAATTTTTCTACATAAAGTTCAGAGCTAATCCCTAATGCTTAAACTTTAAGAATATGCCTTAACAATTGTGTTAATTCTTAGAGTTGCTTGAGCTTCATCTGAGAAACTTGGCAAATCGTGGGGCAGAATTTGATTAGGCCAATGTACAGGGACTGGTGTTCTCAACTGTCCCCTTGGGTTACTTCACCACACACTATCAATTGTGGAATGAGAAATAAAATTATTCTTACTTTAAGTTTAAATTTCCCATAGGACTGATGCAGAGGTTGAAACTTTCTTTTGAAGATTGTGAAGTGAAAAGCAAGAAAAATCTGTACTGTCTCTTCCTCTATTTTCTAAGTTTTCAGAGAAGGAAAATAATGTATTTAAAGAAAGTTGACATGTTTGTGTTGAGGAGCTGTATTTGCAAGGCTGGATTCTAAGAACAAGCAGAATTGTTTTGTGACTTTATGTTCTTAAGGGTCTGGTAAGTTAGAATATTTTACTTTGAACTTAAACTCCATCTTACATGCTGCCGTTCAACCTCATTTATGACACCACTAGCTTCAGTAGCTAGTTATATTCTCAGCCACTTGAAAATCTAAAATTCATTTTCTGAATTGTCCTCATCAAATAAACCAACAGACCCATAGTTGGCTCATTTTTTAAACTAAATCCAACAGTCTGAAAACTAGAGTATAAAAAAATTTCTCATATCCGTAATGATGCTAAGTTCTTCACTATAAAGAATCTCTTGTAACTAATTCACTTAAACAGCAAATATTAATTGCTTATTCACTGACTCTCTGCCAGGCACTATGCAAGGTACTTGGAGTACAACAGTAAATTAGAAATGCTTATTTACCCATCTCCAAGACAGAGATAGATAAAAAAGCATGTACAATGCAGTGTGCTATGGTTTATGTTAGAGACCAAAGAAAGGACTGGTAAGCCAGCTTTGTGTGGTGCAGAGAGAAGCCTCCTTAACGAGGCTATGGAAAAACTGAGTTATAAAGGAAGAGGGAAGAGGAAGGGAAGAAGAGGAAGAATATTCTGAGCCTCAGTGGAAAGTGGAGGAGGAGGAAGGAAGAGAGAGGAATGAATGAAAGAATTGCATGGGTGAATTGGCAGGGTGAACAGATCTAGTGACGAGATGAAGGGCATGAACAGCTCAATGGATGATGTTTTAATGACATCTGGAGTGTAGATCTGTAGAGGAGAGTCAACAGCAAGATGGCTGAAGCTTGTGGCCGTCACTAGTGCTGCCCAGCAGTATCTAAGCCCCTCTCTGCTTCTGGACACACAGCAGGCTCTCTTGTGATCAGATGAGACCCTACAACTGGTATGGCTATGAGTTGTGAGCACAAGTGTCACTTCAAGGTCAGAGCACCTAGTTGCTGAGGTGGGACTTTCCAGAGCTCTTTTTTCCTCTAGTAGGACAACCAGCAGCATTCAAGGTGGAGATGCCCAGGTAGCCCGAGTGCCCGAGTGGATTACAATGAGCAAATCCTTGCCACTGACCTGAGTTGTTCTTGGTGCCTGAGGAATCTGTGCTGTGCTAAAACCCTGAGAGTTGTGTGATACCACGGAACAACCAAAAACCAAAGTAAAGCGCATCCTAACTTACTCAAGAGGAGAGTGGCAGACAAGAGTCATAGCACGTCGGGTCTCCCAGCTGGGGAGTTTGTATCTGACGCTCAGAGCATTGGGATGTTTTAAGGGATTTAAGGAAAGTTTTAATCAGATTTGCATACTAATATTGATCACTCTGACCACAAAGTACAGAATAGATTGGGGGGGGGGGCGCAACATGAAAATCCCAAATTCTTGAAACAGCCAAGACTTATTTAACCATTCCCCCGCCCCACCCTACCATTAAACATCTGTTCGAGACCTATTTCCTAAGGGTTGAGAGATCCGTAATGCCTCAGAAAAGTTGAAAAGTTCTGTGGAGACATTTGCACATATTCTAAAAATATGTTAAAATCTCATGTCTAACATAACCTGTGTGTCTTATAATATAGTGAAAGTGTCAACCCAGTTTTAAATGTCTTCTTAATCTTTCTGATAAGAGCAAAACATACTTCTTTGAATTTTAAGCTAAAGAATGAAGGGCTAATTTCTTTGAAATCTGATTACCTTAGAGTCTGCGTAAGATGGTCTGAGGCCAAATTATTATGGAAAGAGCAAGTAAATTGAGCCAGGATACTTCATAATTTTCCTTCATTAGCAAGTTTTGCAGGCTTCACTGAATTTAATGAAAGAAGTCCCGTGTAAATCAAGTCTATTCTCCCAGGGGAAAAATTGTTTTAAGTTCTCTTGGACCTAAGTGTGGTTGAGTGTGTCAACATTCAAACCTCAGAACATTTAGATTAATTAAACTCCTCTCTGCCCCCCCCCCTTTACTTCTCTGAATGTATTTAAGGTTCTAGTACCATAATCCTCCCCATTGCCAGGGCTCCCTGTGACATGGCTAACAGTATAAATCCTGCACGCTGGGGTATATCTAATCCACCTGCCTCATTTTACAAATAAGGTAAATCAGGTGGCAAGTTATACTGGATAAAGTCAGGAAATCTGAAAGAGGAAAAGGTCTTAGTCTTTCTACATTTACTTTGAGATTGCTCTAACATACCATCTGTTTTGCTTTTTACTACAGATCAGGTTCATGGATTTGGTAGTATAACACCTAGAAAGGTAGAATTCTAAATTAATCATTGAACACATGAAATTTCAAAATTATAAATTATTCAGCACATATAAACAAGTAATAAAACCATTTATTTCTGGTCCAATTCATGGCTAGTTATCACAGAAGCATCAAGAGCAGCATTTTCCAAACTGGGTTTCATGGAAGACCAGTGTCCCATGAGATATTACTGTGTTTTATAGGGGAAAGAGTTTCTAGGATCAGATGAGTTTCAGAAAAATGACTTAAACTATGTTAAAGGTGTTATCTTTAGTGTTTACTAAAAGTAAATGCTTGGCAAAATTAATCTTAAGCTCATAGCTCCAAAGAGTCAGCATTTAAGCTTTATTAAACATCTGAAAGCAAGGACCTTCTGGTTTTCTTCTTCCTATCACTTAAACAGAGTTTTTCATTAAATCCAAACGTGTATGCGCACAAGACGATGCCCTACTAAAGCAAATCTAGACAAATGTTCTAATGATTCAGTAGTAAACAGAAGCGAATTAAGTAGTCTTCATCTCTATTCAAGACAAAGTAAGTTCTGAACCTCCTATTCACTCAGTGCTTATGTCCTAAATGAGGTAGTTCTAATGTCATCACAATGCAAGCATACAGGTAAGAAAACAGTTGGCATAAGCACCAAATTCGCTTCTGGTCACGAAAACATGTAGAATGTGAGAGCTGTAGGGAGCCTAAGGTCAGCCCAAATCATGCAAGCCCCTTGCTTCCAGATGAAGGAACTGACACCAAGAGAGGCTATGGGATAGATCCAAGGTCTCTTTCATATTACAACAGCAACTTGGTTTTCCATTTACATGTATTCTTTATTATTATTATTATTCATTAATTGATGATCCAAACATATCCTGAGCTCCAGGCTGTATATTGAGCACTGAAAACACAATGACAGGCACAAAGAGGTTCCTGCCTTAGACGCTCATCATTCAGTGGTGTGTGCGGGAGCCAGCTGTCACCGGCTCAGAAGGGCCAACTGTTCAATTCTTAGGAATTCTGTGAGCCAATTGTTAAACACACCCATTATTAAAAATTGAGTGATATAAACTTGCAATTAAATAAATTATATTGATCTTAAAGGCGGCAAGCACTCAAAACACAGCACTTGCTAATTATCTTGCTACACTGCGATGCGGTTGAGGCTCTTGGCATCTGGTGTACGTACGTGAGCACGGGAAAACCAGACAACGCAACCCTCTGACACAGCTCCTCGAAGTCCTCACTCAGTAACATCACATTGCTAGCCTGAAACCAGGGGAGCATGTTCCCTACGGAAATTGGCAAATGCTCCAAATTAGCAATTTCTTTCCCCTGAGAACTGGTTGTTCATGTACCACCTCACCCCTGTGCTCAACTGATATATATGGAGTGCTCTTTACTGTAGCGTGTAGTTTACAGCAGGACTAGGAACTGACATATACATGATCTCACACGCTCTACCAAGCAAGTCTGTGAGACAGATTTTTACAGCTTGTAGAAGACATGGACCAGTACAAAACTAACTATAATCAAAAGAAGTCCTATAGCCCCGAGATGAACGGAGCAGGAAGCAATGAATTCTGAATTCAGTATGAGTACAAGAAAAAGCAGTGTGACCTGGATTTCATAAATGCACCTCAACATTAAGTGATACATGGAAGCTCCAAGGAAAGTAAGACCTTGGCTTCCAGTACATTCCTGTCCTTTTGCTTCTTATCTCATACACTCCATATACTGATCGCTCATGGGGTGAGCGACTATGTACCAGACGTGAAACCTTTCCACAATAAAGATTCGGTATTATTTAAAGGTTAAGACCTATTTGGTTTGTGGTTTAAATAGCCATCTTTGGGAAATAGGTTCTTTTTCTCTAAGTCCACGGGAAGCGCAAAGGCTAAGGGACAGCCATGGTGGAGGTGGGGTTCTGGATGGGGTTGGCACTAAGCTGTGTGTGCCTGGCCAAGTGACTTATTTGCTCTGCAATTCTTTCTTCTTCATCAGTGAAGTGTCACGTCTCCCAAGAAGCCATCCATGATGCACTCTAAGCTCAGTCAGGGGCTCTTGCTCTTTGTCTCATTATAGTGTGATCTTCCATCAGAACGCAGATAAACTTCACTGCCAACACTTGTCTATTCGTCTGAACCCTCCATAAGGTCAGCAACTTCTTTGCCATGGTATGTGAAGAGCCCAGCACCCGTGCTTAGCACGCATTAGGTGTTCTGAAAATATTTGCTAAGTAGATGAATGGTTTTACGAAATCTTTTCAGACAGTGGGTTACATTTTTGCATCTCTTCACTTCTTTGGCACCCAAGTTTCTATTTAATTGTTTTTTTCAGTCCACACATTTGTAAGCCCTGTTGTCTCAATACTCCTTCTTCTAACAAATGATACTCATTTCCCATGTTTTCCAAGAAAATATAAGTACCAAGTTCTTATCTTTAATTATACCACAGAATCCACCAGAAGGACCGTTCCACAGCCCCTCTGAGATGGATGAACATCAAAATTCCCACTGGCGATAGAGGGGGTGTTGAAGACTCCTAAGGCTCCAGGTTAGTAAATTTGGCTCAAAATGGACATTTGTCCTATGGTTTTGAGATAACTGAGTGTAAGATAAACTGTCTGTGTGGCACCCATATGGTTTACCTCTGCACATCTTTCTGCTCTCTTCTTGACCTGAAGCAGGTCCCCTGCTCTGCTCCCCCATCATTTTGTGCCCTCACTTGCCCTGTGTTTTGTGAGGTTCACACCCGTGTGTCAATGGCCCTGCCTATCTGTAAGGGTCACTTTATCACTTACGGGAGCAGCCAAGGATCTAAAACGAAGCCCCTCCAGAGAGCACCCTCTTCCCCATTCTCCTCTCCTTTTTGTCCTTCCTGCACATCCCTGTTTAACACTTCTGATGCTTAGGGTTTTCTTTTTCGCTTCCCTCCAAATCCTTCCCATACTGTAAAACCATTTCATTTGTATATAAAACCCTTTTATTCCTAGCTGAAAGAAAACATTTCCTCAGCAGTTGAACTAAAACTGCCCTTCCTTAAAACATTAGTGAATTCACTGGTCTCTATGAACCCTTTCTTTGGTATATTAATGATTACATTAACACTCATTAAAAGAAATATTTTCTTTTTAGGTGTCCAAATATTGACATTCTGCAGCTTAATTGTTTTAAAACACTATTGGAATTCTCCTTTCAATCTCTAATGTTTGACTCGTTAAGTCCATGAAGTGGAAATACATTTTGAATGTAAAACCTAAGTGTATTTAATTTAAATAAAACCTGACCCCAAAGAACCTCATTTCTAAATATGGAGAATCTGCTTTTTACATACATTTTCTTTTATATGGTAAAGCCGGATTGCACAGAAGGCCCGTTCTGTCTCCTAACCCCGTTACGAAGAACAAGGGTAATCTGAAATACTTTGGATTTGATGTTTAAATACATCTGTCTGCCACACCAAGACACATCAAAGAGAGGTCGCCATGTTATTGAACGTTTGGAACTGCCATTCCCATCAGACTTGCTACAAGAGCAGAGACAGGGTCAGACTTTTATCATCAAGCATCTGTACTACAATCCAAATGGCAAGTCTTTGGGTGTTTCCAATGTGCTGACTCGAACTGCAGTAAAACCACCAGCCATGCTCATGAGAAAGAAATGCAGCCATGGGTAGGTAGAACATGCTCACATGAGCAGCATCTCTGGAACTGGCCAGATCTCTTTCACTACATTCACAGACACAAATGTGACATTTAGTAGGTGTTACGGGATCCTTTCTCTCTCGTAAGTATTTGTGACCTCCATCATGCACTTGTAGGACAACTCTTGGGTGAATCAAATTTATGTTTACCCTTGGGCTTTTTCACCTACATACAGATTGCCCATAGTAGCTGGAGCTTCAGCAGCAGGTCACAAAGGCAGACCAAAAAGTTGGTTGGCTAGACCCAAGGATGAGCCTGGGAGCTAATGGTCAAGAAGAACTGACAGAGTACGTGATGATGAACAATCAAGAACATGGGTGAGCAGGTACTAAAGGTCAAAGGTAGGCAGTGGGTCAAAAGTCATAGTTCATGCCTGGTGGATAAAATGTAGAGAGCCAGGGAATCTGGGTCTTAGGCCCACTCTGCCATTTGTTAGATATCTAGCTCTGGGTAAGCCATTTAACTCTTCTGCACTTTGAGGCCCTCCCTTACAAAATACAGATGACAATATATATGGAAGGGCGCTGTTTGGGAACTTAAATAAAAACCAGAATACCAATAATAGAACCCTGAGTGTTTTAGATGAATTAATGTATTTAATCTTTACAATAACCCTATGAGGTAAGTACTATTATTATCCCCAAGGTCACACAGCAGATAAGTGGCAGAGCTGGGGCTCTCTGGCTCCAGACTCTACTCTTAAACAGGGGATCATGTATATTATAAAGTAACTCATTAATACTATGTTTGTACATATTGACACAACTACTAATAGATACCATTATTAAGTCCTTATGAGGTGTCAGTGACAATACTCAGTGTTTTCATTTTGAGGTAGGTTCTTCAATGCCTCCTTTCTATAAATGGGAAAACTAAGGCTTAGGGTGATTAAGCAGCTTTCCAGAGGTCACCGGGCTTTTATACCGTGGAACCAGATTTTGACCCTAGGTGTTCTTTTAATTCCCAAGTATGCCTTGTGTCCTCTTGTGGCTATCCATGAAAGCCTCCCTCAATGTCTTCATCCTCCCAGCCACAGACTGCCATAGATTGACACCTGTTCCTATGTCCTGATCCCCAGTACCAGAGGATAAGTCATCTCTTCCACATAAGGCCAACATTCTTTCCTGTTACTCTGATCTATACATGCTCCTCTCCCTGTGTATCCTCAGTCTCTTCCCCTCTACCGACCTCATCCTTGCAGCATGGAAGAGTACAAACATCGCTGCTCAGTCCCCATCAGCTGTGAGTCAGTCTGTCTTTGTTCCTTTCTCTCCATCTCTCTCCACAGTAGCCTCCTTCCCTCCTTTCCCATGAACCTCCAGTTCCCTCCTCAGCACCACATCTGGGTTCTGCCTGCCCTGTTCTACTCGCTGCCCTCTCCCACCTCATCACCGGCTTCCTCCCTACAAACCAGCAAGCATTTTCCACTCCTCATGCTATTGGCCCTCTCTAATATGTTTCTCGATGGCTCCAACTGTGCCTTATAGACCTGCCTCCAACTCTGCTCCCTCAAATTCCTTCTCCACACAGTCACCATATATGTTTTACGCTCATGCTGTTTCTGTCCTCCAGCTAGTCTCTCTTCCTAGAATGCCCTTCTCACCACTGCACCGTTCTGTCTACCACAGAATCAGCCCACCCTATGATTAGGTACACCTTCTCTGTGTCCCCATAGCAATAGCTTTCAGTATTGTCTCAAAATTCCTTCTTCCTACATCAGACCCCCCACTGACCAGATGCTCTTGAGCACAGGTATTTGTCCATCTTGGACTGGCTCCAGACTCTTATCATCTCATTGGGACAAGACAGTGTGATCAGCCATAATTCATGTTTCCACAGTTACAGTTCTTCATCTTTGAAAAGGGACTACTTCTCTTTATGTATCTCATGGTACGTGTACATATATCTGTTCATCTTTGGACTCATTTTCACAAACTGACATTCAATTCTACCACTTTTATCCTAATTTTCCTTTTAGTAAATGTTAGTCTTACTTTATTCATCTGGTCTCAAGGCTGGCATGGTGGCTGCTAGATATATTGCAGGTGATACTGCCTAGCTATTATTTTGATCTGATACCTGTTCTCATTCTCCTGGCAGTGGCATCTTAAAACTACACCTCCCGTACTGAATGCAGTCCCAGCGAGACTGTCAGTCTGGATTTACTACCCTTCTCAGGTCTACAGATGGGAGTGTGTCCCAAACCAATCAGACAGTCACTCCTTGGAATTTCAATTTGAGGAAGAGTGACATAGAGGCTGAGAGAATGGTTAAAGGTGATTCATCCAAGAAGAGATTTTTCTGTAGTCTTTGCCACCTGGATTCTCCTGAATTGTTCTGGCCTATGTCATCTCCAAGGCCCGATCCTTCAACTTTTCCACCCATTTTATGGTTACCTCATAGCCTTCCAATACATTCCTTCTTTGTTCGAGGTAACCAGATGTTTCAGTTGCTTGCAAATACCCAACACTAAGTGATACATAGGCATTCAACAAATGTTCACTGAAAGATGACAAATGAATATTTGAATCAAAGGAATGTTTTTCCCAACTTAAAAGGGACCTATAAATTCCTAGAAGCATGGAGTTTGGGGAGGAAGTAAATTCTCCACAAAGATGATGAACATAGGAAGACCCCTGGGGCAGGAAGAAAGAGGGTCTTAGTGGTGGGTGACGAAGGGACTCGGCCCAGGCAAGAGACACCCTTCCCCTTTGGTTCTGAGTTCATAGAAGAGATAGATGAACCTAAAGAGTAGATGAGGGTGGCCAGCCTAGGTGACTTTGATTTTTATTAGAGAAGGAGATAATTCTGTGCAGGGGGGAACACGAGGGGTTTTTAGGAGACAGGCAAAGTATCTGAAATGGCTAGGGAGGACACTAAGCAATCAAAGATGATAAAGATGCTGGGCAGCTTGAAGACAAGTATCAATACATCATGATCATATTAAAACATCAGTGGTAAATCTTTACCACTGCAAGTATAACAAAGACACTACAAGGACTAGCAAAAGTCTTAGCAATACTAGTAAAAGTATTCTTTGAGAAAAGCAAAGCTATTCTCGTGTTGTATTTCTTAAGGAGGGCTCACAATTTGCAACTAACCTATTAAATCCTAGATAGAGAAACCTTCATGGTGGCCTCTGCTGCAATAGACTGAACTAGTTCTAGACTCTGACTCCAACACAGTGACAAGACTATAAGACTTAGCCATAGTTCATATTTTAGACAGTTGTAAAACACTTTCAAAGGACAGCTTCTCCTAGCTTAATACTATCTATACAGTATGTGTAAGATTTTTGTGTTCATTATTATAATCACATATTCAAATCTAGTTCTTTTATCTTTTTTTTTTTTTTTTCGTTTTAGGGCTCTTCAGTCAATGTTGCTTTTCTTTATTCATCATACATAATAAAGATGCTATGCAAGGGACAAAAAAGCAGCAGAATGTTTCCCCCAAAGAGTGGGCTTTTCAGATGTGCTCTGTAATTTGTCATCCAGAGGAAAGAGCGTATCATCACCACTTTAAAAAAATAAATGAATTACATCTACTTGATGAACAGCAGGCTCACAGATTTCATGGGGCCTTTGTATTGCACATATGCTTGCTCTCTGTTGTCTCCTCTCAGATTATTCTAGGCATCCAGGAGATAAAACAGGCAGGAAAGCAGTGGACGTCACAGCAAATAGCCCGATAGGTCACCTCACTCGTAAGATACTAAGTCAGAAACCTACCTCCTAGACAGGAAATTAAATACTTAGAAAGAATCCACCAACCCATTCCACAGTCTGACTTTCTAAGACTTTTTCCCTCATTATCACTTCCTTTTTCAAAGCATTTCCTTCCCCAGATGACCTGGTAATATCCGATTATTAAAAGAAAAATATATAGCTAAACAACTCCGATGCTATGGAGATCCTCCCAACATACAGAAGTGAGGAATCCTCACTTCCTTCTTTCTTTCAAAAAAGGCCTCTTCATCAGTTTAGCCTTATCTGTGAGCCTATTACCATTCCTACATGTTCTTGATATCACAGACCTGCAGCCTGGAGTTACTTTCATGAAGAGCTACTCACTATTTCTTCAGTCTTTCCTCTGTGTACCTAGTTATGCCTCCCAGCCCCCTGACTCCCTTATCATTTCTTTACATGTGTACACTAACCATATTCTTTCCAACTTTTCTCATCTTTACTACTCTCTGTTTTAGGACTATGCTTTGCCTTCTCTGGAGGCATTGGTTTCCATTAATAAATGACGTGGTGCTTGAATTTCCACAAGCATAAATATGTGTGGACATATGTGGACATATATTCATAAGCATATGTGCATATGTTAAATATGTATTCTTTTAACATGTATCTGTTTCTACTTATTGGGTTAAATTGGCTTTTTTTTTTTAAACTTGTTAAGAATGGAAAGGCTAAGATTAGATGAGATGCCTGAAAGGTCCAATTTTTATTAATGGAAAATGGCCCAATTTTTTTAATGACTTTTTTTTTTTTAGATTTTTATTTATTTGAGAGAGAGAGAGACCGAGATAGTGACAGAGACAGTGAGAGAGAGCAGGATTGGGGAGGAGAGGGAGAAGCAGACTTCCCGTTGAGCAGGGAGCCCGATGCAGGACTCGATCCCAGGACCCTGGGATCATGACCTGAGCCGAGGGCAGATGCTTAACCCACTGAGCCGCCCAGGCGCCCCCCGTCCCCTTTTTTTTAAAGGAGACAGGAGTTTACTGACTACACTGCAGGGGAGGCAGCGGCAGGACAGTGTAGGAGAGGCTGTCTGAAAATGGCCCAGTTTTTCTTACTGATGAATGTTATTTTCATTTTATTAATGGAGGATCCAGTGGTGCCAGTCATTCTGGGAAACATTAGACAGAGCTGGTAGTGTGGCATCTCAGGAGGAGATAGCTGGGGGTGGCAGCCAACGTGGAGTATCAGGAGCTTAAAGACAAGAGATCCAGCATGAAGGATGCGATTTTTCCACACGTCTCCATTTTTACAGAAAAAATGTTTTCTTAAAATACTAAGCGCCATTTGTGAAATGCTAACATCTACCTCCTATTGCATGTATGATCTTCAAAAAGAAGCCTTCAGGTTAGGCATTAGCCCTTTTGTCTTCCTCTGTGCAGAACAGTCACATGTTAATTCAAGAGCCAGCACTTACTCATAAAGCTCAGGGAGACACAGGCATCACTGAGCTGAGAACTCTGCCGAGAAATAGTTTTCTTTCCAAATAGATACTTGTCTTTAATAAAAGTAGAGACATTTACATAGAAGGAACAAGTAATAAACATTACCAACATATGTGTAAATAAGATTTCCAACGAATTAACTTCCTGGCTAGAATATTTAGGAGGGACAAGTGTCCTGATTTATAATAGGATACACATGTATTCCTTCACCCATATATATATATGACATAATACTTCTTCATCACAACCCATGTCAGTCCATTCTTTGTTCCACAAGAAAACTGGGCTCTATAAACTTGTAACCAACACCCTAATTTGCTAGAGTTCATATCAAAATGCAAGAAGGGTCCTTAACCAAAAACTTCATATTCTATTTGGGGAATCTATTTTTAGACCGATTGGCTTGATTTAATTTTTTTTCTTTGATACTTGGTACAAGTTTCAGCGAGACTCTAACTGATTGGGATGCATCCAGATCAGTATGCTGCTTTTCACCACACACACAAAAGGCTAAGGTGTTGTGGAATGCACAATTGCCCCAAGACTACCACAGGGTCAATTTTTAGGCAAAATGCCTGCTCAGCTGAAAGCTTGGGTAGATTCTTTATCTGAAGTAGCAAGGAGGTTACATCAGAAAGCAGCCTAAGCTATCTCCAATTAAATGGAATTATGAGTATATTGTTTGTAAATAAGGGGATACTCACCATATTTCTCTGGCTTAAGTTACCAAAAAGATATGCAGACACAAATGTGCATTACCCCTGTGGGCTCACATTGCACAATTATTGTATTTACCATAAAAAATGCAACAGGGAGTGGTGACCAGAGGGAAGTAGGGAATGAGATGTGGAGCACAAAGACCTAGAAGGGGAAAGTAGAGGAGATGGGTGGGGGAGTGAGGAAGGGAAAGGAATACAAAATGTAGAAAATGGAGGGGGGGGTGGGAAGGGTTGGCAGCTACAAGCCGCTGAAAGCACTTTGGGATTCAATATGGAAAACAAAACCCACTACAGTAAGAATATTAAATAGCACCGTGATGACCTTTCAAAACTGTGGTGCAGTGTGTTGTAAAGTTCTCCAGGAATGCATTCTGCCTTACCCAAGGATCCCCGTGTTTTTATCTTCCCCTCTGTGCACATTGTGAACAAGTAACAAAAGAGGCAGTTACTTTACCTGAAAATAACATTGGGACGCAATCAGTTTCATCTTCACCTTTGACTAAAAGGGTCTCTTCTATCCCCAAACCCATCTTGTCTAACATCTTGGTTTGTGTGCCAGGGAAGTAAAAGCCATCCAGTGAAAAACAAGTCAAGGTCTGTACTCATCATTATTAAGCCAGTGCTGGGTCCCTGAATGAAGGCGGGGGGGGGGGGGGGGGGGCGGGGGGGTGCCAGTGGGTGGGGAGTTGGGAGGGAACACAATGGGAAGCTTGCAAAGAATTTTGTTTAAAAATAAAAACAATAACACCCCGAAACACACTCTGGACACTGAAAATTTAAATTGTGATCACTTAATATAGACGAGCTGGAAGTTTACCCAGGAGAAAGGAACAGATAAAAATATTAGCAATATAAAAGGAATGATGCTAACTGAGTAGTTACAAGTGACATGGCTAGAGCACCAGCTTTGGGTTGGCCGCGATTCTGAGGCACTTAATTTTTTTTTTTTTTTAAAGATTTTATTTATTTATTTGACAGCGAGAGACACAGCGAGAGAGGGAACACAAGCAGGGGGAGTGGGAGAGGGAGAAGCAGGCTTCCCGTGGAGCAGGGAGCCCGATGTGGGGCTCGATTCCAGGACCCCGGGATCATGACCTGAGCTGAAGGCAGATGCTTAACTACTGAGCCACCCAGGCGCCCGCACTTACATTACTTTAGTCCTCACCCCAACCTTGTGCTGTTGCTACACATACTGTATCAATTTAGGGATGAGGAAAAGAGGCAGAGATAGGCGGAGTCAGTGTTTCAAGTCCACTAGGGTGGGGGGGGGGGGGGGGTAGAGAACCAGGCTTTAAACCTGGATTATCTGATTCCAGAACCAGCACCTCCATCCACATGCCATACCTAATATGGTATGTTTAAGTTTCTAGCATTCTAACTCCTATCATATACACATACCACTAATTTTAAATGTATCTCTTCTACTAAGTTAAGTCATCTTGGCAAGCCTTTTCTTGCATCCTTTCTCTGATGAAACAATGTGACAAGGAATTAGCAGAATAAAAGGTTAGAATTAAAACAAATTACTATGATCTTTAAAAGAATAAAGATGAAGTTACTTAAAATTTTATCTTCAGTCTTTTCATTCCTGCAGGCCAAACTATTCCAAATTAATCAAAAATGAAAGGGTTTTCTAACACTATTAGAACACGTAAGCACTTAACTTCCATTTGGGCAAAAATGTAAATTCCTCCTTAGTGAAGCTTTAGGTTCATTTTAACTTGTCACTCCAACCTACCTGCCTTGCATTTCTCTAGCTGCCTTTCTTTCTCCAGCAGAGAAGAACGCAGCGTTTTTTTTCTTAGCATTTCTCTGGTCAAAGCAAATACTCAAAGTTACTCTGAGAGTGTCTTTCTTTTTTTTTTTTTTTTTTAAAGATTTTATTTATTTATTTGACGGTGAGAGACACAGCAAGAGAAGGAACACAAGCAGGGGGAGCAGGAGAGGGAGAAGCAGGCTTCCTGCCGAGCAGGGAGCCCGACGCGGGGCTCGATCCCAGGACCCCGGGATCGTGACCTGAGCCGAAGGCAGACGCTTAACTGACTGAGCCACCCAGGTGCCCCCTGAGAGTGTCTTTCTATTTCCCATTAGAAATATGATTTCCTGGGGCGCCTGGGTGGCTCAGTCAGTTAAGTGTCTGGCTCTTGGTTTTGACTCAGGTCATGATCTCAGGGTCTTGAGATAGAGCCCTGCAACCTCAACTGGTTCCACACTCTGTGGGGAGTCTGCTTGAGGATTTTCTCTCTCACTCTCCCCTCCCTCTCCCTCTCTTAAATAAATTTAATTTAATTAATAAATAAAATTAAATATATATATAAAATTTCCCATGCCTTGGCTGGTCCTAACAGAGAATGATGTGATCACAGTGTTTCTCAACTTCCCTTTCTTTGCTCTTCAGAAAGAAGGTTTAGAAAGAAGCTGAGTCCTGCAGCTTAATGAAGAAAAGGGAGATATATACATTAATATGAAATGTAGCTAAAAGAAAAGAAACGGCTGGCCCCTAACTTCTGCCTCCCTTTCTCTGTTATGTAAGGAAGAAACTGGATGGAGAAAGCTTGCGACCCCCTAGGCAGTGCTAAGCAACACATTCTGACTATAAGAAAGGATCTCTGGTATAAGAAAGGAATAAACATACAGATTACATGCCTCTTTAAAAAGAGCAAAATCTCTTTCTCTCAGACTGCTTTCAGCTAAAGGGAATTCTGGTCCTGCAAACAGGGTGAGGTCTCATCTATTTCCTTTCTAATTGTGTAATCTCTCAAGGATCTCACGTGCATACAAAAAATACTGACACATCTACTTTAATAAATCACTTTAAAATATTTAAATAAACATTCCTGTCTACCTAGAAGAGCCCATGCCTGGACTCCAGAGGAACATGAAAAATCAGAATTATAAATGAAATGTTTCTTTTGAATCTTTATCCTGGGTTTACCACTGACCTGACAGCACTTAGATTTAATCTCCCTGCTTTGTTAACTTTATCTTAAATACAGCAGAGTTAACTCTCCTACATCATGTACAAGTGCTGGGAATTAATATTTGCGAAGTATGTTGCATTTGCAGAAGATGAAACAAGGGTAGAACTGGATTCACAAAAATCTCTGAATTGCATTGAAGCATCTAATGATTACAGGTCCACATGAAAAGGACATGGAAGCGATTTTCTAATTGCTCTTTCATCAGGGTCATTTCAACGATGATCGCAATGGTCTCTCTGTCAACATTTCCATGATCTATGATACTGACTGTGTGGTTAGTAAAAAGCAAAAAGACAAAAAAGTTATTCAAGACGGATGCTCGACAAATACCCCCGACCAGCAATCATTCAACCGGAGAGCATGGACCCAGCCACCCCAGCCGTTTACAGCAGTTCAGATTGAACTGAGCTGGGGTTCAGATTAGCCAGAGCCTTTGGTGAAACAGTGGCTAAATATTCTGAGTATCCCTTATACCAACTATATACAATGACAAATTTTTTAGAGGGCTATTCCTGCCAAGGTGGAAAATAACCTGTAATGAGAAGAAGCATAAAAAGTAGGACTGAGGGTCTTAAAAAAACAAAACAAAACAAAAAAAACTCCTCAAACATTAATTAGTTTCTGAAGACCTCGGATATCTCAAGAAATACACAAAGGTAAGTAAGACAAGGAAGTATGATTCCTAACAATGTGGAGATCCAGATCTTAAGGATTATCTTAGATTTAACCGTTCTTCAACAGAGGTATACCCAAATTCCACAAGATGGGGGTGCACAATTTCAGTCATGACGTTCAAGACAATTGCAAATTTGAAAATGCTACAGAAAACAAGATTTTTCAGAATGTAATAGTCAATTTCATTAATAAAAGTGGGATCCAAATAGCATTCTGATTTAGAAAAACTTCAGGGATTAACCACCCTCCAACTTAAAGCCATTAGTAAGCATAACCATGAAATTTCTCCAAGAAAAGTAACTAAGAGCAAAGATAATGGTGACCACGTTGAGATCACTGACAATGACAAAATCTTACCAATTTTCATTAGATTAGAACAGGTTTACCCAAAAATGGAAATTTATGACCAATAGACATGAATGTAAACACTTTCCCAATAACCAAAGGATTTCTATTTGAATTCTGTGAGCTGTGACAGACTCCTACTATATTATTTATGGACAATCTGAAAGGCATGACCTTCAGCCATTACTTCCATAATAAATATCTATTCTAGAAAACATACAATGAGAAAAATCTTAAAAATGAAAGAAAAAGTCATGACAAAATATGTAATTTCACATGTTGAATAGAAGTGAATGTCACACTTTCCCCAACTTCATGAAAGGCCAGATGTGTGCTACCCCCTTCTGCATGATTTCATAATTCTTACAACCCCACCCGACGAGATAACCTACCAGTGTTTTTATGATCGTTCTCTTCCATGAAGAGCCGCCATGTAAATCTCTAGAGAAACAGATCCCATGCTGGTAAGAATGTATTATTTGCCTCTGTCATCTTTTGAATACAGTATCGGGATAGATTACTTATAACCCATAAATTGGCTATTCACTTTAGTAAACTTCACATTATACATGAATTCACGTAAATGAATATTCCTCTCTCCACATTTACCCTTTTCCATTCAGTTTGATTTTCAAATTCAATAAAGGGTCATTTATAATGTGGAAAGCAGCATGGATAATGTACCATGTGTTCTTTTAGAAATTACACAAACCTGGTTTTTAATCTCATCTTTACTCCCTACTTCTGTGACCTCTCTGTCCTCTACATCGTGAGAGATAGGATACTAACATGTATTTCCCACAGGTTAAAGAGATCAAGTGCAAGTATTTTTCTGTAAAGAAACAAAATTAACAAAACCATCATTGGTGAAATTTTCTAAATCATTTAGAACCAATGGGATAGCTGAATTGAACAATATGAATGGCATTAAATATATTTTACAAGCAACAACATACTGAAAGGCACGCACTTCTAAAACATGAGAATTGCAGACAACATAGCAAGTAGGAATAAACTTTCACAGGATGCTGGCCTCCAGAAAGGTGCCCACTCCAGTTATGAACTCTGCTCCCCCCACAACCTCTCCATGGGGGTCTGATATATAACCAGGGAAGGTTGAATGTGTGTAGGAAATGTCTTCCTTGCTACTTGCTATGCCCACCCTGTATGCCCATGAGCAAGTGGGGTCTCATACCGCAGAAGGGGCAAGAATAAGCATCAGTTAAGTGGGATGGGAAGCTGGGTAGAGACAAGCAACACATGTCCTTGACCTCTTGTGGAGAGAGAGATCAAGCATGGAGCCCTTGGTGGTTGAGGGTCTCCATTCAAAGGAGATAAGTGGCAAGGAGAGGGGAGCAAAGAGATGGTGCAGGGGATTGGGGATACAGAGACCTGCCTGTGCTCCCAGAGAAGCACATCCAAAGAGGACACAAGAAATGTCCATGAGTTAGTCAAATCATTCATTAGACTACATTTCACTTAGTAAAGGGAGTGGGATGAAAGGCAGACATGCATATCTAACAGTCTAACCAGGAAATCTGAGAAGTACCCAAATATGAAAGCACCTGGCACAGGAAGATTTGATGAACTTGGAGTGTTCTTCCCTTCCATCACAGGCCAGGTTCGGACTCTGACATGATGCAAAGCTAACTAGCAGAAGTCACACAGGTACGCATGGGTCGGGGGGTGGGCGGAGAAGGGGAAGACAATCACAAAACTCAGAAGGAGCTGATGAAGGCTTTCCCAGCTTTCGTACAAGAGTGAAATCGTATTCCCAGAAATCAAAGCATTCCGGGTTGCTATTCGAGTCCTCCTGGAAGGGTCTCGGGCACTGCAGTGGGAAAATTGGAGTTACTGAAACAGGGGCCACCTGGAGAGGGATCTGGGTGACAGGAGCTTTACCTGAGAAGACTGGCTTGTCAACATCTGAGAAAAGGTTAAGGTACTCGGGACTGGGTTATCCATAGCAGTTCACGGGCTCCTGTGGTGCTCACTCTCTTGTCCCTGAATCAGTCAGAGACTTAGCACCCTTTCTCCAGGCACTTCTCAGACCCACCTGCTGACATATGGAACTATGTGGTGTTTATCAGCGCTTTTCTAAGAATACTATGTTTCTGTATGTTTACATATACGGTCCTGGAAAGGGCAAAGGACTGTGGTAACATCAACACTGCTTCCAGACCAGTCACAAGGTCATGGGGGAGCTTTGGTTCCCTCACATTTTAAATAGGGGTTATAATATTGTTGTGAGGATAGAATGTACTCAACCAACTCCCAGAACAGCATTTGTCCACATGTGATTTCCATACAACCTTTGCCTATATCCTGTATTATATTTTAGTATCAAGTATTGGCAAAAGTATGTGGATTTTCTGTCCAAAGTTAATGTGTCTTTGTTTTTAATGTAGTATCATCTACTTATTACTGAGATTTTTGATAAAAGAATCCGAGCCATAAAGAGCCTGTATCTTTCTAGCTACAACCTGCTTACGAGCTAAAGTTGATATAGCAGTTAATATCTTGTATGCCAAAGAGTGAAGAACTGATGTCATGGTTTTGGACAAAAATACTACAATCAGCAGTCCTTTGGTAACATGTCACTTCAAACAAACAAACAGCCTTATCCAGAAACATAGCTCAGCCTAGAAATAAGCAATGATTTCGGGTCATTTCTCAATATTTTATTTTAAAAAATCATCTGAATTTTTGAGTTCTTTTTGTTGTTGAAAACAGACAAGAAATATGTGGGGAAAAGGGAACCCTCACATGCACTATTGGTAGAAATGGAAATTGGTACAGTCACTATGGAAAACAGTAGTTTCCTCAGAAAATTAAACATAGAAGTAACATACTATCCAGTAATTTCATCTCTATTTATATGAAGAAAATAAAACACTAATTTAGAATGATACATGCACCCCTATGTTTATTACAACATTATTTACAATAGCCAAGATATGGGAGGAACCTGTCCATCAATAGATGAATAAAGATGTATATGATAGAATATTACTCACCCATAAAAAAGAGAATGAAATCTTGCTATTCATGACAATATGGATGGCTATGTGAAATAAGCCAAAGAAGAGTACATATGATTTCATATATACATAGAATCTAAAAACAAAAACAAATAAACAACAACAATCCTAGATCTTGAAATTCCTCTTGTGAAGTAATAGTTGACAACCACTAAGAGTCTTAGCATAAATTAGTTACTGAGTTGATCTAATTCATTGAATCAACAGAGAAAAAAAACAAAATGAAAGAAGTCCAAGCATCACAATGATGAAGTATGTGAACTTGCAAAAATCAATGAGGTGGATTAAATTTCATAAATGGTCATCTACAAAAGCACTGAAACAGAACTATTTCTCTAATTCTTCAAAAGGCCAAGCCTGTCACATAAGAAGTAGGCTTACAGATACATGACTCTCTGTACCATGTTAACAAATTACAAGATGTCTTCTCCTTTGAGAAAGATTACGTATTTTAATAAACCCTAAATCTGTAGGTCATCCCTGCTTGATCCCCCTAATCTTCTCCTGTCCCAAAAAAGGCTCTGTTTAAATACTACTCCTTTTCATTTAACAAGTCTATGTCTTAAATACAAATATTTGTTTTGCCCTAACATAAACTTACATTCAGGAACTGCTTTTCTTTTTACACTGACTTTGTACAAAGCTGAAGAAAAAATCAGGTGCTAATTTTTTAAGTTAGAAAAAGGCTAACAGGGGCGCCTGGGTGGCTCAATCGTTGAGCGTCTGCCTTCGGCTCGGGTCATGATCCCGGGGTCCTGGGTTCGAGCCCCGCATCGGGCTCCCTGCTCAGCGGGAAGCCTGCTGCTCTCTCTCCCACTCCCCCTGCTTGTGTTCCCTCTCTCGCTGTGTCTCTCTCTGTCAAATAAATAAATAAAATCTTTAAAAAAAAAAAAAAAAAAAAAAGAAAAAGGCTAACAAAATACAAATAAGCAGTAAATACATGAAAATACAAACCACCCTTCTAGAAATAAAGGGAAACCTACTAAAACAGCGGTTGTGCCCATCAAAATGGGAAATACTTTAAAAAGTGATAATACTTTCCATTGTTTAAGTTGTAAGAAAATGAGCAATCTCAATTACTGCTGGTAGGAATGGAAACTGGTACAAGATTCTTGCAAAAAGACTTTGTTGTGTACATGGATTTTAATTCTCCTCCTGAAAATGTTAAGCAGTTAATGTGCAAAAAGTTTTAGTTAGAAAAGAAGTGCAGTGACTTTTTAAATGATTTTCAATCATGCAATGATTTTTAAAACAACCAAAATGTCAAATAATATGGTGTTGGTTAAATTATGACAAATCGATGCAACAGGAAGTCAGTAAAAATGATGTTGTAAGAGTCTATTTTTGGTCTAAAAAAAGGTATTTACAGAATATTATTAAACGAATAAAGCAAGTTACAAAACATTATATATGGTATAGTTTTTTTGTTTGTCTAAGATACTAAACACACAACATATCAAGATAAGGATTTGCAAGTAGGTACATCAAAGTTATCAATGACTATCTGGTTGGATGGGTTCATGTAAATTTTTGCATTTTCATTTTTCTGTACTGAACATAAATTATTTTATAATGAATAAGAAAATTTTAAAAATTACTTTATTATACCTGAGTTCATTTCAAATAAACCATGCATTTTCAATGAGGGCCTCACTACCAAGAGGGTGAAAATTCAGTCTTGGGACTGTGTAAAGCACCCTACCCAATAAAATCTTCTTATTCTTAGTATTTAATTTCAGGTGGGGTAAAGGAGAACAATTAGAGAAAATAATGTCTAAAAATAAGCTCCTTAGAGGGCAATAGAAAAAAAAAATTAAGTAACAATGAAGTATACCAAAATAAAATTTTTACTGTGATTCATAGAAAGTATAGTCATAATTTATAATGAAAACCAAAATCATTTTTCTAACATATTATCTATGTATATTCTCTTCCTCTGTCAAGAGGCAGGAGATCTCACCGATAATTAAAAGCAGTAACACACTCACACTGACCTCAGCAGGAGAAAGTTAAATCATTAACAGACCTAATGTCAAATTGGCTACTCTTGTCAGATGAAGTCAGATATTTTCCTTGAAAATGATGGTACTTGTGGCCACCACCTCCAATAAATTGATTTTTTAAAAGACCAATAAGGGATTTTATAAAAGAATTATGTAACTAAAAACACATGGAATGGTGTGAACGCTTGTGATTTTTCACATCAGTGTAATAATCCCTAGGGACACTTAAAATCTATTCACTTAAGAACCATCTGATCTCTAATTCTGCATTAACTGGTTACTGTTTGTTGTGGGAAAGCATGATTATGAAGGTTAATATTTGAAACCCCATGTTGTATTTGTGACGTAGACTATAGCATATGAACTCAGAATCAGGTCACACGGTTAACAGGCTTGAACGTGTCGGGCCTCCCAATTTAGTATTTATTTCACTTTCTGAAAGGAATCTTGAAGAATAAACCATTGCCAATGAAGGTTCACTTTTCTCTTGTAGCTGCCAACTCCTGGTTACCACCACACCTGGTTTCCAAGGTGAAACGCCGCATAAATACCAGAAGAGTGATAGCGGCAATCAACAACAGGCAACACAAAATGAAAAGTCACACACTGAAAGAAGAATGATTTTTGCAATTACTATTTTAGTAGACCGAAACGTATTTGTCATATAACCCATGTAATTGAAAGAAAGAGGCAGAAATAGGCTGGGATCCTGGGGAGGGGGTCTCAGCAAAGACAAACGTGCATAACCTGCGTTGTCACAGAAAGATTAACAAGAATCCAAGGACTCTTTCAAGGGCCACTGCCTCCAACTCATGACGACTGAGCCCACACTTGACTCCAAGTCAAGCAACACACTTAGGGAACTTGATTCTGCCGCCCTTTGAAAGAGAGACAGGGAAAGTTTTCAACAGCTCCAAAGCAAAGCCAGGACATTTGGGACCATCACAACACATTGCTGGCAGACTTCCACAAGGATTTCAGGGCTAACCAATTCTTTCATCACTAGATGTTTCTAGAGGCACACTTCAGGTCATTTCATTGGCCAAGACAGACTCCCCCCTCCCAGCCCTTTAAAAAAGGCTGCTTAGTAACCTGTTAGAAACATGCTAATTCTATACGTCCAAAAGAATCCAAATAGTCCCTCATCCAATAAATATTTCTTTTAAACCCTCTTTGCTTTCATGGTACAGATCAGATCTACATGTCATTTTTCAACCCATGTCCTGTGACACTGAGGTCAGATTGCTATGGCATTTCATTCCCCTTCGCCACATTCTGTTGCTGATCCTCACCAAACAGCATCTATTGTTCTCTGTGTTCTGCTTCCTGGGTGATAACCATCCCATAGTACAGACTGTCCTCTCTGCTCTGCCTCCTCGGTCCTCCAAAACAAGTACGATACGGCGCTTTCCCTCTGGGGACCTACCATCAGGATGGGGAAACATGACATGAACACAGTGACAAAAACCCCAGTCTCTGTCACCTGCCCTGGTGCCTGCCCTCACTACCGCCTTGCTTTAGATCTTTCCATGCAAAAAGACAGTCAACCTTTGCCCGTCATTAAAATTTACAGAGACTGGGAAAGCTCTAAAAGAGACATGACATTAAAGAAGCTGTTCTCCCGAAGTCCACGAAAGAGACCGTGAGGATCAAATATTTGAGGGATTAGTGGGAACTGTTCCCCTAACAAGCTGTAAATCTGTACCTAATTTCAGGATTTCTATTATCTGACTCATAAAACCCTGAAATGGTTATAACAAGAAAACCCAATTTGCTAAAGAAATAGCGCACGTTTACATTTTAGCACATTTTTATTTACCTTTATAATCTCCCCCCACAAACTGTGCTAGTGTCAAATGGAGTATGAGGTAATGTTTGCACCTAGTCAACAGTCTTCCATTCCAGACATCTGTAATAAATTTTTTTAAGGCCAAATACCAGTCCTGCAGACACACCTGGAGTTTGAAGTACGTTATTGTGCTGAGAGGCGGACTCTCAGTTTGGGTTTGCAGTGCGGGCCAGAGAGAGGGCTCATCTGACACCTCACACCTTCCTCGAGGACAGCGAGTTAAAGGGATCCCCTGATCTAGTCTCTTTCAATTCAACACAGTCTTCCCGCAGGTGTGCATCTTACATCTGACAAGGGCAGGGGACAGAGAAAGGAGGAGACCTAAAAACATGGATTGACACAATCATAGGCTTTCTGATCATTGTTCACATTGAATTTGCCGCTTCTGTCCATGCTTTTTACTCATGCATATACTCAGAACTATTTCTTTTGGTTTACTCCTTCTAAAGTTTCTGGACTTGCGCCATGCAGACAAGTGCGTGAACGGGTCCACCTTTACATAGACAACTAGAGAACTGAGTCCCTAGTGACAGCAGTCACTGTGTCTGGGCAGTGAAAACAATATGTGTATTCTAATGGCCAATTTATCTTGGGTAGAAAAACTTGGGAACATGGGACTGGCATCCGAATATTCCTTAAACTACACCCCTGAAAACCTTTCTGCACTCATGAACTCGGAGCCTCTGAGAAATATCCAAGGATCAACAAAACTGTCTGCAAACAACGGATTGCTATTTGTTGACCAATCGCTTTCCCACTTGAATTTTGAATTTTCCTTCAGATATTGAAAAGTTTCAGGCTGATAAATAAAACCATTTATTATTCCTGCCTTTTCAGCATGTGTGTTGATCAGTGTTACGGGATCCCCCGGCCTGGATCCTGGTTTATCACTGCCATTTCAGATTCCCCAGCTATCAGTCGCCTCTTGCAGAAAATGAACACGTTTTTTCTGCAATTCATTCAAACAAAAACTCCAGGAGCTTCTTTTTAAAGAAATCAAATATACATTAGAGCCTTCCTGAATCTCATTTTGCTCATTTGTAAAATGAAGGAATTGAACTATATGCTAAGTTTGTTTCCTAAGTGATACTTAGGGATTGAAGGATCCCATATACAATTATGCAATTGATGCCGTGTTGCTCATTCAGAGGAAAAATTCTTTTCACTAAGTTGCATCTACTCAAACTCAATAAGGCAAATGTTTTTGCATTCATTTTCTCCTTGTTTTATATACTGAAAACTAATTCTCACCTTTGTGTCTCAGCCCAAATACCTCTTTGTATAATACTCAGAACTACAGTGTTTATGGAGACTTAATTTTCCCTGTGATTAAATCCGTCCACTTAAATTTTATGATATGGATAGGAAAAGAGACACTGTTGTAGCTATTTTAAATGGACTTGCTAGTTCTCTCTTCAAAGGAAGTTTTAATGTTGTGACAATATATTTCAGTCATGAAAAACACATAAGAAGCTTCTGTACTAAACAGGATGATTGCATCATTCTATTGAAAATTTTAGTAAATATCAGCCACTCGGAAAGAGATGTCAGAGTGAAGTCTCAAGCAAGAGCCGAAAAATTAAATTGTGCCCCATCTCTTATGCAATTCAAAGAGTGAAGTTCGGTCCTAGGAGGGACCAAGTGAATTTCAATTTTTTTATGTCCAGGTAGAGAGAAAATAAATACATCCTGGGCTCTTCCTGTGTGTTAGGCTCCAATCTCCTACTTTCACACAATTATTCTCTCTCAGAATTGCTTTAGTAAATATTATCTCCATTATGAAATGACAAAATTGAGAATTTAAGTGACAATTAAAATACCAAAGGTAGATGGGGTGGGTTAAGGCTAGGATTTTGATCCAGCCATCCAAACTCTTCCCACTACTATTAACCTAAATCAGAACTAGAGTAAAACCACTAACTCATTTCAAAAGAAGGAAAAGGCATAAATTATCTGAAAATGCCCAACTGCCCTCAGAAGAACTGGTTTATTTCTCTGAATCTTGCAGGCCTGGGAATCTTCTAGAGGCCAACTGGTGATACATCCCCAAATCCATAACTCAGAGCAGTTTGTACTTCTAGAAATGATTCCTCTGGAAATAGTCACACAATTGCCTGAAGGTAAAAACTCAGATATGTTCTTCACAGTATTGTTTATAATGGAAAATTTGGAAAATGACTTAAGTGGTAAAATGCTCATATAAACTATGGTAAACCCCTATAATGAATACAAGGCAATCCTTAGAGTTAAAAGTTATAAAGACAAATGGTCAAAAGAGACTATCAAAAAGGTTATAAAGGAGCACATGTAATATCATTCCATTTAGTCAAATATTAGTAGATAGATGACAGAAAGATAAAGATACATAGATCAGTTAAACCTATCAATCAGCCAGCCAGTTGTTAAAGGATATCGCAAACTGCTAACCACTGCAATCAGGTGCTACAAATGTGTTCCCCTTCATTCCTTGCACCTTACTGCACTCTGAATTGTGTGTCATCTTTATAAATAGGAAAAAAAATCTATTTTTATTTTGGGAAGGAAAAAGAAAAATCACAATTGTCAGAGTAAGTTTTTGGTATTCTTGAGAATTGTTCTTGAACATGAAAAAAAAAAAAAGACCACTGTGACTACTTTGAAAATATTCAATTAACAAAATTGTAAATAACAATTCTAGTATTCCTCAAGCAATTACATTGAACTTATAAATTTCATTATCTATTTGTAAACCAAATAACATATTTAAAATCACCTTCAAGAGAAAATTTGATTAATATTTGGTCTCATTTACAAAATTAGATTATTAAGCCCCATAAACATTTCAAACTGCATTTTAAAATTTAATATGTGGGATTTTCTTTTCAAAAACCTTCAAAAGTCTGAATAACAAACAAAACATTCCATAGTTATTAATCCTAATAAATCTAGTCAGATGTAAAAATGGTCTCTCTCAAGCTCTTTTAATAGTCCAATTAGGTCTATAAATTTAGCCAAATTGCCTTATTACATTTCAAGATTCCCATATCCTAAAACTAATTACACATCTTAGAATGGAATCATAAAGCTAGTCAATTAACATCAAATTCTCTTGAACATTAACAAAAACCTTCAATACTGGGCACCTGGGTGGCTCAGTTGGTTAAGCGACTGCCTTCGGCTCAGGTCATGATCCTGGAGTCCCTGGGTCGAGTCCTGCATCGGGCTCCCTGCTCAGCAGGGAGTCTGCTTCTCCCTCTGACCCTCCCCCCTCTCATGTGCTCTCTCTCTCTGTCTCTCTCAAATAAATAAATAAAATCTTTTAAAAAAAAAAACCTTCAATACTAACCACATACAGAGCTTATTGTCAAATGCAATGCAAAATTTTAATACAATGTATTTATCTTTATATTCTATATTAAACTTTTAAGGGTTAAAGGACATGCATATCACTAAGGAAGAGGTCCTCAATCCTGGCTATGCATTGAAACCACCAAGGATTCTTTAAAGGAAAAAATAAGATGATTAAAGCCTAGCTTCAATCTAACCCACTTAGAATTTCTGGTGATGAGTCCCCGCCACCCCCCCCCCCGGCAAAGTTGTTCAGGTGATGGAAATATGCAGCCTGAATAGAGAATCTCTGTTGTAAGGAAATAATTATACCAAGCAAGACCTGGCTTTACTATCTCAATGGCAAATGGCAATCTCTTGGCACTGCTTATTCTGATGGAGTTTTAGGGGCCATGAGCTTGAATGCCCCTGAAATTTACACAGATGAGTCCCTTTAAATATTTTATTCCCTACAAATGGAATGGTTTGATCAGCAAGCTACACGTTAACTGAGTCTGCCATTTGAATGGAGTCTGCAATTCTATACACAGCTTGATTCTTAACTTCTGTTCATAGTCTTCATGTCTGGTAGGGCCACCACTCTTATTAGATATTTAAATTATTTGCTGCATGATTTTCATGGCTTTGTGACAAAACTAATGTCAGGTCATGCCATGTCAACAGTGAATATGTATTCACCAAAAGCTGACTAGTACTGAAATTGTAGAATCATAGGTATAGGAAATACATAAGCAAGTAGTGTGCCTTTTCTCTTTCTTAGGAGCATCTGGCCACTTCCATCCCCAGGGCTTATACTAATATTTCACCCTTTAGCCTTTGTTTCTTGACCTGTAGAAGCCAAGGCCCACCCATTGTGGAAGTCTTACACACTAAGTAAGTGCTCCAGTGCCTACATCCTCTGGTAAAAGTGACCTAGAACCAACCTCCACACCACCCCCCTCTGCCTCCAGGGACTGGAGAGATGCCCCGATGCCAAACAGAGCAAAAGAAAAAGGACAAAAAGAGTCTCTATCTAGGCATGTGTGGTCACAGACTGGACCTCGAGCAGATCTGCACCTGGAGTGCTAGCCGCCTAAGTGGACCAAAAAACTCAACTATAAATATACAGGTGCTTTGTCGAGATAGCGCCCTCAGGTGGCTGGCAGAAGAAAATGCAAAGCACCTCTGAAGAAGGACACATTCATCCCAGACCAAAAAGTTAGCTCACACAAAGAATTTATTTCCAAGGTTGACGGCAAGCAAGCAGTGAAAATTAATGAGGAGCACAGGAAACAAGGCAACGTGAATAAAAACAAGCACAAACAACAAACAGAAAGAGCCCTGTAGAGACTTTAGATATTAAAATTACCAAAGTCACTGTGAGTGCTATGTTTAATGAAGTAAATGACAAGCTTGAAAATATCTCTGGGGAACAGGGAAGCATAAAAAGTGACATAGATGATTTGGAAAAAAAAAAATCAAGTGAAAGTAGTAGAAATGAAAGATTTAACTACCAAAATTAAAATCCAATTGGCATGTTTGGTAACAGAAGAATTAATGAATCAAAAGGTAAAAAAGGAAAAAAAAAAATACTCTCCAGAATGTGACATAGAGAAATGGAAAGATGGAAAATATAGAATAGAGGTACTGAGGGTTTAGGGAAAAGGTCTAACCTAATTCTGATTAAAATCCCAGAAGGATAATGCACCAATGGTGTGCTTTCAATTAGTTTTCTTTCCCCATAAAGTAAACAACAAAAAGAATGACTTTCTCCTGATCGATGGTCACATTTAAGCAGTTAAAATTATCGTTTGGATAGGCACATTCAAGTGTGCAGGCAGAAAAATCACTAAAACATAAATAAATTTTAGAAAATAAAAGCAAATAAAAGCCCCCATTGAAATTTGTAGAGCTACTTAATTTTGGCCACACTTTAAAAACAGCTGTTGACATGGAAAAAATTACTTTAATAAATATAGTCATGTACTGAACATACATGTTTACCTTTCCACTTACAGCATAGCTATTTTATGGATTAAGGATTTTTCTTTTTTAATTTCATACTCATTGGTTAATTTAATGATAGACCAATTCTAAGACTCCTAAGACCTCTAATTAGCTAGGACCATGTGTACCTTAGATTTAAAAGCCCCTTTAAAATCAGAGTTAAATGAGCATTGATAATAATCGCACATTTGGAGGTTACCAAGCCAAAACAAATTTAAGGCACATAACTATTCACTAGTTTGGAGATCCTAAGGAATTTGCTCTTGTCAGATGAGAAGACAAGGAATTCTTCTTCAAAGCCACAAGCTGGCTCCAGAAAAGAAGATTGTTCTAATGTTCAAATGATACTTGGCAGTTTGTTTGACTACATTTTTTTGTATCTTTACCCCATTCCCCCAAAACTCAATTGAAGAAAATAGCATTCTGATGGCACATTTCATTTTCTTATACCTGATTGCCTTTCACAAAACAAACAGCATTAAGGCCATCTTCCAAAAATCAAAGGCTTGGTATACAAACAGAATTAGTTATTTACAGGTATACGTGCATGTTTGCAAAAAGATATACAGGTACCAATAACCAAACTAACTAACCAGCAAATAGAGGCACCTGGGTGGCTCAATTGGTTAAGCCTCCAACTCTTGATTTTGGCTCAGGTCATGATCTCAGGGTTGTGAGATCAAGCACTAGCTCTCTCAAAAAAAATAAAAAATATAAATAAAAATAAACAAACAGCAAATATATATAAATGTTTAAGGAAACAGCTATTAATCAAAGCTTGGCATACTTATAATTGTATATATAATTCAAATCATCATTTTCTATGCTCCAGGAACTGTACAAAACACACTAGACTTGATTTCAACCCTCGAAAAGCATGGAGTTTCATGGTGAAGATACATAGCAGATAATTTTTGATAAATGCAACGCCAGAGGTATACCCAGGTGATCGCAAAGACAGGAGTAAGCACATGGTGTCAGTGGAGTAGAGAAGCACCCAATCTGAGTGGTGGAAGGGATTAGAACCAGAGGCAACATCCTGTAGAAGAGGACACAGGAGCTGAGACTTGAAAGGTGAGAAGCAGTGTGTCGGGGAGAGAAGGAGACTGTCATTCTGTTCATTGGAAACAGCACTGGCACAGAAGGGAGGTCAGTATGGTAGCTTCAACATCCACACAGCTCAGAATCACAAAGCATAACGTTAAAGCATGAGGGGAAGGACATGAGTTGTCCGGAGGCTCGGGAAAGGTCACCACAACGTCTGTGCTCCATGGCTACCCTGAGGACAGTGGTCAGTCACTGAAGAGTTGTAAACAGGAAAATGGTGTAGGTGTGAATAATTTGGCCAGGTGAAGAGGATATCGTCCTGTTCAGAAAAACAGCTAACAAGGCAGTCAGGGTAGAATGGAGGAGATGGTTTTGAGGTCTTGTTGGTAAGATATAATGTGTTCACATAGGAAGAGGCTAAGATGGCTCCCATGATGTTTGTTGAGGTAAGTGGATAGATGGTAGAATATAAACTGGAGTAGGAAATACTGATGGTCTAAAACAGGAGCTGGGCAAAGACCATGAGGTCACATTAAATAAGAAGAATCAGTCCTGAAACCCAAGTGGAAATGTCCAGCAGACATCTGAATACCCTATTTGAAGATTAGCCAAGAAATGAAGGCTGAGTGGGGTGCCTGGGTGGCTCAGTCATTAAGCGTCTGCCTTCAGCTCAGGTCATGATCCCAGGGTCCTGGGATCGAGCCCCGCATCGGGCTCCCTGCTCGGCAGGAAGCCTGCTTCTCCCTCTCCCACTCCCCCGCTTGTGTTTCCTCTCTCGCTGTGTTTCTCTCTCTGTCAAATAAATAAATAAAATCTTTAAAAAAAAAAAAAAAAAGGAAAGAAAGAAATGAAGGCTGAGGAACAAGGTCAGCCCAGAATTGCAGGATTAGGTTACTCTGGTGACCTAGGATCGTCCCAGTTTTTCACTAGGTAGGTAGGTTAAAAAGGAAGAACTTAAATTTATACTTTAAAAGAACGAGCCACCAGTACCAGACACAGGGACATTTGATACTGAAACCAAGTTAAACCTTAGTGGGCCCTAGAACCTATTGATGTAACTCAGCAACTAAAACACAGCCTGGCCTAATTGATCGTGAGAAATACTGTCGCTATGTCATCAACCCTACATGTAAACCACTTCCAGAACATATGAGAGAAATGTGTGAAAAATGTCTTTATATTGCCCTCCTTGTAGCCAAGAAAATAAATTTTCAAGAGGACTTAACATCTATTGTATTAGTACAATGTCACATAGGATAATGCCAAGTCACTGAATTTGTTTATATGAAGCTACATATACATATAGACACACATTCTTACATACAGTCTACATGAAAATCCCGGTTATGTGTCCTTTGTTTTTACACGCTTCCCTGAGCCTTCAATTCATTACATGCAGGAGAGCTACGTGTTTTTATTGTGTATACTCATTCTGTGGACACTCTAAGTAAGTCCTTGAATTTAGATAACATTTCTAAACAGAGGGCATTAAAGAGGACATCTGTGAAAAGAGAAAACCAGTTTTCTATTTTAAGTAAATGTATGTCTATTCCAAGTACTTTAAAATAGTGTAATACAGCATAATATGATACTATTCTATCATTTTATATTTTCAAAAGCGCACACACAAAAGTTTATGTGATTGTGCCTTATTTCAAAAAACAAAACTGGGGTCCTGATTGAATTCTATCTGAAATTATGTAAATTGTCCATGAGGTGAAGCATGTATATTATTTTATATACTGATACACAGCATCATATCTTTTCATGTTAGTGTTGTGCTGTATGAATTATTTTCATGATTTTACTTTTACCAAGAATTTTATTACAGACTTTTTAATATAGCAAGTAATAAAGACTCAACATCAACAGAAGTTTGCACATGGCTAAAACAACTTCTTCCTTTAGAAGATAACTTTCTACTTAACTACTGTTAAGTTACAAATATTAGACTTCAAAAATTATCTACAACCAGTTTATTAAACTCTATGAATAACTTCATGTGTAGATAAGACATATGTTTTTAATCTACAACTAGGTTTTCTACCTCATTTCTACCTCAAATATTTCTTGTGATCTCCTTTTTAGACAATAAACAGCATTTAATATGACAGAATTTCATGCATATTTCCTTAGCTCTGGATAAAAAGGTAAGATGTGGAAAGGAAAGATTATTACTGCATAAGACCTTAAGTCCTTCCAAAGGGTGTTGATTTACTGACTATGATTCCTTGTTTATTAGAATATGGCTGAACGATGTGTCTGAAACCAGATACCTCATGAAGGCAAAGTCGGCCTCCTCTATCTCAGGTTTTCCTTGCTCATAACTCGTTCTCATTTACTATTCCAGAAAACAGTTTCTTCCTTGCTGAGGAAAGATAAAAATTTCCCCCAAAATATCATTCCCTAATATTACACGTCCTTCCTATTTCCTATAAAACTTACTTCTCCCACTATAAAGGAGAAATTTGATTTTACCTGGAAATGTAATTAAACACTCCATTTCTGTTCTATTTCTTCTTTGATGTTTATGCGGAGTTGATATCTATGCATATTATCAAAATTAGACTCACTATATACATGGAAAGAAAAAAAATTTAGGCAGTGAGTAGTATAATTTAATCGTGAAGCTATTGGAAGAGGAACAGACTTTTATCATACAGAATTCCTTAAGCAGAATTCAGAAGGTTTCAAAAGAAACAACTGGTGAATTACATCAAAAATATCTTAAGGGTCAGTTCAATTAAAAGCCAGTACTAGGAGTACTTAGAACAGGAAAAAATCCTGTATAAAATGTCACTAAGTTATTCATCACTCTGCATTTAAAGAAATTATGTTTGAAACCTCAGTGAAGGACTGTCAACATGTCAGAAGTCTTCCAAAAATAACTGCTGATCAAAATGCATTTATGGATGTTCATTTGAAAATGGCATGGTGCTTGGGCGCCTGGGTGGCTCAGTTGGTTAAGCGACTGCCTTCGGCTCAGGTCATGATCCCGGAGTCCCAGGATTGAGTCCCGCATAGTGCTCCCTGCTCGGCGGGGAGTCTGCTTCTCCCTCTGACCCTCCCCCCTCTCATGTACTCTCTCTCATTCTCTCTCTCTCAGATAAATAAATAAAATCTTTAAAAAAAAAAAAAGAAAGAAAGAAAATGGCATGGTGCTACCTAGCGTATAACACAGCACGTGCACGCGCACGGAACCACTAGCGACACACGTGTTCTGGAAGGTGTGGAATCAAGATGTACAGTACCACGAGATGGTGGAGGACACAGAGATGATGAACCCAGGACACGCTAAGATGTGTAGTGTTTGAGGTAATTAATCCGTTTCAGCGAAATGGAAAGAGAGTAAGAGAAGATTCCTCCTCAAACAATTGAAGCTACATTAAACAAATGTTCAACAACTATTACAGCAAAAGTGGTACATAGCAACTTGCCCTCTAGCTGTGTAACAGAAAATGAGATCTGACAGTTCACAAGTGGTCAGTGAGCAAGGCCGAGAGCAAGCTACACACTCGGTCTGTTGGCAAATGCCAAGTCTGCATAGAGTTTTTTATTGTCCCAGGGTGAATAAATAGGAAAAAAAAAAAAAAACAACAACCTTGGGCAAAATAAGAAATGTTAGACAATATTTGGAGAAAATGGAGAAAAGTGTACACATTTAAAAATTATTTATAACAGGAACCAAAAGAATATTTCAGAAAAAGTTGCCAGCCTCAATAGGACACAAAAAGACCTTTGTAAAGAAAAAAAAAAAAAAAAAGAGATTTTTTTTAAAAAGGTAAACTAAATCAGGTAAAATATGATAAGAAACCTAAAAATTAGAATATTAAAAATTAAAAACTAAAAATTCAATTATAGATTTATTGGAAATACTTAACTTCCCTACATCTCATTTTCATCATTTACAAAGTCAGTATGTGCCTACCTAATTGGGTTGCTTTGAGGACTGAGTGTAAAGTGCTATGTAGAGTGTCTGATTCACAATAGTTGATCAAGAAATGTTAGTTGTTACTGTTATTACTATTATTGCCCATCTTTAAAAACAACTACAAATATACTAAGCAACTTAGAGAAAAATCTAAATTAAGAACATAGAACAGCAAATCATGGCAAATTGGATTGGCAAAAAGAGTGAAACTAGTTAACCATAAAATTATAAATGCGGCAGTAGAAATAAAGGTTAGTATAAGTTATCTGGAAAGAATATGGTGTATACACACACACACACACATATCAAGAATTGTAAAGGGGAATATACCAGGAATTCCCAGAAATTTCTATTCTAGGAATGAATTCATACATGTGTTTTTGTTAATTTCCTATTTATGTCTACTGAAAGTCCTAAAGACAATGATTAACCTCATAGCCATAAGCTTCCTTTAGGGCCCATATTATCATTCTGAAATATTATTCTCACAAAAAGTAATCATGGTTTTGGAGAAATACCTGAATTAAGTCATTCTGAACTTCAATAATAAAAACTCCTATGGACTGAAACCCCTCTACCTTTAAATCCATGAGTTCATAATGGTATTTTAAAATAGTGGTCACTTTCAAAGGATGATTGAAAACTGTCATTATCTTGGTAACTATTAAATGAAATGAAATACTAAGCACTTATTTTTTTTCTTACATGAACTGTACCACTACATGATCAAATAGGACAAGGGGAAATATCTCTTTAAAATGCAATCCAACCAATAAATGAAAAGGAAATGCTAGAATTAGAACACCACCATTTCAACCCTCCATGGATAAAGAGATATAAGCATTAAGTATCAACATTTGCTAAAATCACAAAAAAGACAAGACATTGTGTGCTACCAGTGATAAAGTCTTGCCAAAAAGATTGAACCAGAGTCTTATCCAGGCTCTGCGTCTAATGGACAGTTTGCAAAAATACCAAGGACAAAGGACCATGTTAAACTGTACTATGAGTGGGCAATCAATAAAACTTAGACATAGGTAACTCTACTAGTCAAATAGCCCTCATTCTATAATGGAAAAAAGAAAGCAAAAGAAAGAGATGGGGTGGGGGATGGGTGGATTTATAGATTAAAGAAGAAAACTAAAAGGCACATCGTATTTTACAAAGGGCAGACTAAACCATGTTATCTATGGATGCACATTTTGCACAATCACATTTTGGTGGTAAAACACAAGGAATAAAAAATTACTATAAAAGGCAGAATCATGGTTATTTATTACCAAAGGGAAGGGCTTGTGACTTCTGTGGCACATGGAAACACAGTTCTATTTCTTGACTTGGGTGCTTTTCACCTGTAATTCATTAAGCTATATATTTTATTTCTGTGATTTTTTTTGTACCTGTGTTTTATTTTCTAGTAAAATGTTAAAACAAAAAATTAGTAAATCAGTAAATAAACATACCTCTTCCATCATAGCACTCCAACATGGCAATGATTATAATTATTCATTCCTTCTCTGTCTTCCCTACAGACTTGTTTCCTAAAGCAGAAAATGTGCCTTGAGGTGTTCATTTCATATATTCAGGTCTCCTGGGCCCATCTTTATCTGGATCTATCCTATAAACTCTTGATGGGCCTCTGCATTCCTAAAAGGTGTAGATTTTAAACTAGAATTACAACGTTAACAAACAGCTTTTGTTCCACTAACTGGATACTCAGTAATAGGAAATTAATTTGCTTCTTTTCACATGTTCAAACTTTGGCCGGAGAAGAACAAAAGACACAATGATTGGACAGGCAGCAGTCGCTGGCTAGTAGATGTGCAGTCATAAGCAAAAAGAAAAAAAGAAAAAAAGAAAAGAAAAAGAAGAAGAAGAAAAAATGCTGCTGGCTTTACTTCTGGGGTGTAGAAATGGCTCCTCCAGAGGACTGGAATATCTGAGAGTTCTGAGCAGACCAAAGCTATGTAGCATTCCCATAGCCTGGAGAAGCAGTCAACCACATGTACTTGGATGGGTACTTGCATACCCTTGGGGCCTCCACCTCTTACAGAACCAATCTTTCAATCCCCACTGAACTGAAATTCTAAAAATAATTTCCTTTTAGTTGTAGAAATTGTCAAAACCCTTAATACCTCAATTAATTATATCTAATGGAATTTTCTTTAAGGATACCATAGCAACCTTTACCAGGATTCAGTCGGTTTGCTTTGTCTTCAATGATTAGATAAATTATAAATAAGGTGTGATTGCCTCAATTTAAAAAAAAAAATCAGTCTATATCCAGCACACCAGTTAGTTATTAACATTGATGGAATATTTTTTATTCCATGATACCAAATATTCAGCATTTAATCAATGAGAAATCAATATGCATGCCTTTATGGTCTATAATAATTCATTGCTCTTTAATATAAGTATATTCTCTACAGACACAAAGTACAAAATATGCTATATTTCAGTTGTATCATATTTCTTCTTTCTAAAAAGTCATTCACTTCCATTCTGGTATAAAATTATTTTCTTCTATGAAATGTTCATAAGAAAGAAATTAAGACCATCCTACCGAAATATCCATCAGAAAATAGATATAAAATAAAAACTGCCATGAGATTTTTAAAAATTAAGTTTTACATATTGTGATTTCAATTCATTTCCAAGTTGTCTGATATATATCATTGTAATTGTAAAAATGCTAGATGGAAAAAAAGCTAGATGAAATGAATGTGTGAATTCTGTTTTTAAACAGAATTATTTCTCCCAAAAGAAAGTCATTGAATAAAATTTCTTAAACTTATTTTTAGATTATAGATCCATATGCAGTCGTATGAAATAATACAGATATCCTATATACCCTTCACTCAGTTTATCTTAATGGGAACATATCAATGTAACAGTAGTACCATATCATAATCAGGATATTAATATTGATACAATCCACCTATTTTATTCAGACCTCCACAGGTGTACTTATACTTACTTGTGTGTATGGATGTGTTTAGTTCTGGGCAATTTTGTCCTGTGTGTATGTTCATGTATCTACCACTGTAGATACATGTATCAAGACACAGAAGAGTTTCATCACCACACAGGATCAGTTGTGTTACCCTTTTTATAACCATACCCACCTCCTGCCTCTTTCCCTCTTCCTAGCTTCTTGAAAGCATTTATCCATTCTCCATGTCTATGATCTTACCAAGAATGTTATATAAATGGAATCATGCAATTGGAATATTCTTTTTAGATTTTGAAGAATGTATGGTTCCAGGAAATAGTTAGTTTTAAAGGCAAAAAATCTAAGGGAGGAAAGCATAGTGATGACATTTTTTTAAATTTTATTTAGTTTTGAGAGAGAGAGAGAGAAAGAGCATGCATTTGCAAGCAGGCAGATGGGCAGAGGGAGAGGAAGAGAGAATCCCAAGCAGACTCCCAAGGGAAGCATGGAGTCAGACCTGGGACTCTATCCCACGACCCTGAGATCACGTGATGTGAGCTGAAATCAAGAGTCAGACGTTCAACCCAATGACCCACCCAGGTGCCCCACAGTGATAACATTTTCTGAACAAGACAGCAGCCATTTTTAACTAAAGCCACCCAGAGCATACAGTGTTACATCAAGAGACCAACTACCTTAGAAAGAGCTATTTTTCCATGCATAATGTGTTACTAATAATTAACCTTGTAAACTTTTTAATCAATTCTCAAAGACCAGGGTGGTTGAGGGGACATGCTTCTCTCGCTTTCCAATTTTTTTTTCATGCTTTGTAAAAGTTTGACTAATTTTTATGCTATATGTTTGACTAAACTAAAAAAAATAATTTATGGGACATAAACCTATTTGATGTCACTAAGGGGAATTGAAAAGTGGGAGCCAGCATGACTATTCAGGTTATCACTGAGGATTTTTTTTTTTTAATTTGGCTCTTAAGTAGGAAAATGAGGAGATGGGGTATAGAATTCTGTTATTCCTGGGAATCTTTCAACAATAAAATTGAAGAGATCTTCTAACAAAGATTTCTGTTAGGCCAGAGGAATAAAAGGCCATAGGAGTTTTAGTGTCCTTCATTTTGGATCTCAGTCTGGACTACTTGATGTTACATAATGAAATGACTCATTAAAAAGCAGGAAGTCGGGGTGCCTGGGTGGCTCAGTCGTTAAGCGTCTGCCTTCGGCTCAGGTCATGATCCCAGGGTCCTGGGATCGAGGCCCACATCGGGCTCCCTGCTCCACGGGAAGCCTGCTTCCCCCTCTCCCACTCCCCCTGCTTGTGTTCCCTCTCTCGCTGTGTCTCTCTCTGTCAAATAAATAAATAAAATCTTAAAAAAAAAAAAAGCAGGAAGTCACTAGAATTTCACTTCCTGAATTGAATGTCCATCCCTTTGTAGTCAAAAACAAGCAGGCATCAGAATACACTGAGGTCAATAAAACCATTGCCACATTACTTGAACAATAATTATCTTTAAGACACTCTTTCTATAATAAACTATCTTCTTGAAGAACTCATAGCCGTGCTCTAATTTTCCCCTAAAATGTCCAAGCATCTATAGTCTACAGTTGGCCTTCTTTGGTATCTGCTGATGCTTAAAAATTCCATCCATGTAAAGGGATGGATGAATAAATGTGACAAAGCAAACACAGCAAAATGCAGAGGTATATGGATTGTCATAGTACACTCTCGTATGTTTGACTTCTCTATCTTTGAAATTTTTCACAATAAAAAGGGAAAAAGAACTTCAGCCTCAGAAAGGGAGCTGGATAGAATTGGAAAAATCATCATAAATAATAAGTTAAAAAGTACATTCATGGAATTGTTCAAACAGACCTCTTAATCTCATGTACTTATCTCAAGGGCATTTTGCCAAAAGGTAGCTAATTGCACATTTCTGGACCCTGAAGGTCAAAGGGAATCCTATCTTCTGGACCCCTGCCCTGACACAGGGTGACATCATGAGAAATAGTTTCAATTGATGTGGGTTCTTAAATACCAACCGACAATTACTTCACCAGGAAACTTGGCAACAAGGTTGTGTACTTTGAGTATGACGTCACTGTTGAGCCAATTAAATAACTACATGCTCTGCATGGTTGTCTTCAAAGGGGGGGAAAAAAAGCATTTCTTAAGAAAAATAGATGAAAACATACAAGTATGTTTTGAAATTTGAATTTTGAAAAATATACAACTCTATCAGGAATCATTTTTTTAATATTTAAAAATATCATATGGAGAAAATTATGTAAGTGGTCCAAGGAAACTCCATAAAGAAGATCATAAGCAGATCTAGAACTTGAAATTTCTGAACATTAAGCTTTGCTTTTGCCAAGATCTCTTATTTTCCTGCTGTGTCACAATTATAGCCATTAATGATTCAGATAACATGCTATAGAGGAGGTTTTCTCTACACACATTCAGCTGGTCCTGGATTTGGGCTCTAATGTTGGATGTATAAGGGAAAGCATATTACCGAGATGGGAGATGTCAGAAAACTCACTCTAACCAGGGCTTATTTCTATAAAGATCGTAACACTTGATGCAGGGGCGAAAGACCAGGATGAAAAATGTAAAAAGACTGACAGGAAAGTATGCAGAAGATATCTTGTGATACACACAGTGAAGTAAATTCATAGTGAAGAGTACATTTCTAGGTCAAGCTTTCCTTGCCCTCCCAGTCCTAGAGTGCGGTCTCCTGATAAGTCTTCAGGTGTCCCCTGAGGCTGGTAAGATCTTGCCAGGATTATAGCTCCCACTCTCATTTGCCAGGAGAAGATCAAGACACACCTAATAAAAAAAGGAACTGGGAATGAGGACACCTGGATCCAATCCCCAGCTCTGCCCTTTAGTTGTTTTGTGACCTCTGGCTAGCTCAGCTTCTACAAAACTCAAGTGTTGTCATCTGTGTGGTAAAGATAACCAGTCTCCCTGCTGCAGAAGGCCATGTTCTTGCACAATGAAGGTCTGTGTAAAAATGAGTTACTGTGTGTCTAGGATTGGCATGGGAACTCTACTTCTGATTAATCTTCTGTGCCCAGAGTCCTGGAAAGAAAACCCAGATTCATGGGGTTCTCAGAATGGGCTAGAGCCAGGCAACCACCCCCATGCTGCTCCATCCTACAACTCCCTGACACTGGCCAGAAATGGGCCAGCCCCCAGACTAAAGGGTCACAGGCAGATAGAGTAAGTTCCCATGGCATGCTCCTTTCTACCACTGGTGCTTCACACAAAGGTAAAGGATGCTTGAGATCAAAATGCACCTGAGGCTGAAATCAAATAAGCCAATTTAATGCAATCATTTAAGAACTGCTGGGACAAAAACAAAAAAGTGACAAGTGTAGCACCACCATCCTTCACCATCTCCTTATAAGTAGTTGCAAAATTCATGAAGAGTTATTATTATACCTATCAGAAAGATGAAAAAAAACAGGCTCGGAGAAATTAAAAATTTGTCCAAGTTCACATACTGAAAATTAGCAGAGCCTAAGTACATACTTAGAACCAAATAATGCACAAATGGCTAACAGACACATGAAACAATGCTCAATATCACTCAGCATCAGGGAAATACAAATCAAAACCACAGTGAGATACCACCTCACACCAGTCAGAATGGCTAAAATGAACAACTGAGGAAACAACATATGTGGGAAAGGATGCGGAGAAAGGGGAACCCTCTTACACTGTTGGTGGGAATGCAAGCTGGTGCAGCCACTCTGGAAAACAATATGGAGATTCCTCAGAAAGTTAAAAATAGAACTAACCTATGACCCAGCAATTGCACTACTAGGTATTTATCCCAAGGACACAAAAATAGTGACCCGAAGGGGCACCTGCATCCCAATGTTTATAGCAGCAATGTCCACAATAGCCAAACTGGAAAGAGCCTGGATGTCCATCGACAGATGAATGGATAAAGAAGATGTGGATAGACATAGACACACACACACACACACACACACACACACACACACACACACACTGGAATATTACTCAGCCATCAAAAAGAATGAACTCTTGCCATTTGCAGCAATAGTGGATGGAACTAGAGGGTATTATGCCAAGCAAAATAAGTCAGTCAGAGAAAGACAAATACCATGTGACTTCATTCATATGTGGAATTTAAGAAACAAAACAGATGAACATAGGGGAAGGGAAGGAAAAATGAAATAAGATAAAAACAGAGGGAGGCAATCCATAAAAGACTCTTAACCATAGGGAACAAACTGAAGGTTGCTGGAGGGGAGGTGGCAGGGGGGATGGGGTAACTGGGTGATGGGCATTAAGGAGGGCACTTATGCACAACTGATGAATCACTAAATTCTACCCCTGAAACTAATAACACACTATATGTTAACTAAATTGAATTTAAATAAAAAACAAACAAAAAAGTTATGTTAACTGACTTGAATTTAAATAAAATCTAAAAATTAAAATTAAAATTAAAATAATAAAGAACCAAATGATGCCAAAGTCCTTTTGATGCATTATGCTAAGTTGCCTGAAAACTAAATTTCCAAGGTACTTAGGACATACATGGGAAAAGGAAAGTTAAATTTTTTAAATAAAAAATTTAAAAAGTGAAATGATTTAAGGTATACTTTCAAACCATTTTCTAGCCTGACTGAACTATTCATTTCCAGAATGATATTAACTTAGTGAAGACTTCTACAAGTGAGCCATAATTATGTTAATGTAGGATCAGGAGAGGAAAAGGGTGAACAGTGCAGAAGCCTGACATGGCTCCTGTTCATTGAGCATTTACTGCATGCCAGGCACTGTGCAAGGTGCTGATGTGGAACAGAAAGGGCTCTGTGAAAATGCACAGGAGTCCATAAGGTACAGGTGAAGGTGGCGGTTGCATCGCCAGGTAAGATGTTAAAAAGTCTGAGATGAACACAGAAAAGGAGGGAAAAGAACATCTCTCCCATCTATTAGATTCTTAGTCCTTGAAGAAAATGACAATGTTACGTGCTCTTCTATCCACTCCATACTGAGTACGGTGCTATGACAAAGCAGAGATCAATTAATGTTTACAAAATAAATGAAGATTAGAACCTGAGATCCAGAGTGGGTGTCTTATTAGAGAAGGTCCCACAGTCAGTGGCAGAGTTTGAGCCCTTCCCTAAAGCTTCTTGACTTTTCTTTCTGTAACAGTGACCAAGACTGCTGGTTATTCCTTTTATTCTTTCTCCCCTTCTTTCTCAGTAATAGAACCCCAAGTACCCCACTGGGCAGATATCAATAGCTGGGCAAATAGCTACCTGGAATAAAGACCCTATTTCCATATCTTCCTCAGTTTAGGTGTGTCCCTGTGACAAGGTTTGGGCCAATAAGGTGCAAGCAGATTGATACACACAGCTTCCAGTAAGTGTCCGTCATGGGAGGGGCAATACCCTCCTTTATCCCTGTGTCCCTTCTCTCAGGATGGAATGTAGCCATGATAGGGGAGCAGGAATAGCCATCTTGGACCTAAACCAAAAACTGTGTTGAAGACAATACAATGGAGACTCAAGAAAAAGAGCCAAGGATCCTGAAGCCAGAAACCAGCCTGGACCATCAATGCTTGATGAGGAAGAGAAATGGATTTGTACATTTTTTTCAAGGCACTGTAATACTTTGGGTGCTCTATCACAGCTGAACTTCACCCTCACAAATATGCTACACTTCCTCTCAGTGACGCCTGAAATAGACCTGAAAGTTAAGCAGGACCCAAACCACTGCGAGCAGATGGTCATAGAGACCCATTTTATGGGTAAGTCAGATCAGACTTGAAAATCAAACTGAAAACATTACACTCTTGAACAGGATGCAGAGGTCAGGGTAGAAGAAAGAGGAAAATATAGGAAAGGAAAACAGGTAAGGTTAAAAATTTAACCAGGACTGTAATGTATTTCAAATACTCAGTGAAGTTGTAGGTGAGGAGAGAAGGGTTAACACTATCACCTATTTCTACAGCGGTAATTAAATAATCATACAGAAAAGCCTAGAGTAGCAGACCGTGAAGGCAGTAGATGAGGGAAAAAGTATGATGTTAAGTCCTATACTAAATGAAAAATGGCATTAATCACATAACCAAAAGTCTAAAACTCTGTCTGGCAAAATCCTAGGCACAAAATCAACTTTCCTTTCCCTTCTTTGAGAACTTAAACACATTCAAGATATTTAGAAATCCTTTCAAGTTTTTCACATTTTAAACCACATACAGAATTTTTGTCGGCATTTGAAATTATAATGTATTAAAGGAGTAATTATTTTTTAAAAGATTTATTTATTTTAAAGAGAGAGGGGAGAGGGGCAGAAGGAGAAGGAGAGAATCCCAAGAAGACTCCCTGCTCAACGTGGAGCCGGATATGGGGCTCAATCTAACAACCCTGCGATCATGACCTGAGCCGAAATCAAGAGTCTGTTGCTCGACTGACTGAGCCACCCAGGCACCCCCACAGGAGAAATTATTTTGAGTGAGTTAACATTCCTATGACAGAGTGGGCGCCTGGTGGCTCAGTCCGTTGAGCGTCTGCCTTCAGCTCAGGGTCCTGATCCCAGGGTCCTGGGATGGAGCCCTGCGTCGGGCTTCCTGCTCAGTTCTACTGAGTTTCTCTCCCTCTGCTGCTCCCCTCCAGGCTCGTGCTCTCTCTCTCTCGTTCTGTGTGTCAAATAAATAAATAAAATCTTAAAAAAAAAAGTATTCCTATGACAGAAAACTTTAAAATAATTTAAGAAAAGATACTGATTCAGAAAAATACTTGTAAGGTACTCAACTCAATACTTTTAGTGTTCTGGTAAAATTAAAAAAAAAAAAAAACTATAATTCTGCCGAGTCAGAATTTGGTTTAGCTCTGATTTTAAGTATGACAGTATTAATACCAAGCTGATATGGGCTTTCTCAACTTCTGCCCAGAATTATGACAAGTCCAAGTTCCTCATGGAATTCAACAGGGCTATCTTTCTATAATAGGACATATTGTTTATTTTACCCAAGATCTCACATGTTCTCAAATGTAATTTTTAAGGCTTACTTTCCTTTTCATTGGCATGGGAGAAATATGGGTTTGGGTTTGGTTTTGGATTTGGGGTTTTGATACACAAATCCAATTTTTAAATCACCTTACTTGAACTGCCCTGGAATGTGTTATGCACAAAACATACAATGCCACAGAAATTGCAGCTAATTAATGTAATTAAGGACAAATAAAGGAAAAGAACATTTTGTCCGATGTCCAATTAATGAGCCATTCTTCATCTAAGGATAAGCAAATTATTTTGGCTCAGGATCCAGCCTAAGACATTGTTAGCACTCCATGAATTTTACTTGGAAGGAAAAACGTCCGCTAAAATAATCTTCCTGGTACAAAAATTAATGTGATAAACTTGCTCACAAAACTTGAGCCTTTAATAAACAAGACTGCATTTCCCAAGATAGAGGGAATGTTTCTACAAGTTGCTTCTTTTCCCCATTATCTCATCTGAGTGTCTAATGGAAAAACAGATCTTAACACTATTTATCGTAGCTGTATTGTCTACTGGGCTGTTCATAGGAACGAGGAAGGGGGTTTGGTGTGAAATGATGGCTTGTTTGCATTCTACAGCTAAAACTTACCCATCCCTTCTGAAATAGTGGAGTAAACCAGAAAGAGGTCAAAGGACTCAAGACACAAAAAGGAAAAACAAAGGAAGAGACATTTTGAAGGAAGACTAAAGAGAAAAGCAGCCAGAGAAAAGGGAGATAAAGGGTAAGATCAGTATGTTTTGGTAGGTGGGTGTATTCATTTCCCAAGGCTGCCATAATTACCATAAAACCTGGGAGGCTTACAACAACAGAAATTTATTTCTGCCACAGTTTTAGTGGCCAGAAGCTCCAAAATCAAGGTGTCACCAGGGCAATACTCCCTCTGAAGGATCTGGGGGTGGGGGGAGATCATTCCTTGCCTCTTCCTAGCTTCTGGTGGTTCTCAGCAGCTGGGGTTCCTTGGCTCATAGCTGCATCACTCCCATCTCTTCCGCCTTCTTCACATGGCCTTTCCCTCTTCTTATAGACCCCAGTCAGTGGATTTAGGACCCCCCTAATTCAGTATGGTCTCATCTTAATGACATTGCCAAATATGGTCCCATTCTGAGGTTCTAGGTGGACATGAATTTGACGGGATGCTAATCAACCTACTACAGTGGGAAACAAAGGCCAAATTGGAGTTCTGGCTTCCTCTACCTTTGGAGATCGACCTATGGAGAGACAAAAATTAGGCTGCCAAGAGAGCAGTAGAGATGAAGAGACAGTTTGAAGACGGAGGTGTCAGAGGCCCAAAAGGCTATAAAGCCAATAATGGCAGCCTTGAAGCCTTGCCCTGCTGGCCATATCCATCAGAGTCCATCGGTGTCAAAGACAGGCTGATCAGCAAAAATTACCAGTGGGGATTAAAGAGAAGAAGCACCAGCAGTATCTGGAAGGCAGAAAGGGATGAAGGACAGAATTCTAAGGAGACGGCAGTGGGCTCCTCTAGGCTCTAATTCTCCAGCAGTGTTTCTTGAACTGAGGGTTTTTGGGTCTGTGAGTTCCTGTGGAACATTTTTATATGTTTAAAATACAGAGCTATAGATACAGATATATCTTAAACACATATATATTTTTAACATGCATGTTTGTCTACATAGACATATATTTGACCCATGTTTGAATTCTGATCAGTCTTTCTAACACTAGTTTCCTTGAGAACACTGCAGCATGTTTTCTGTTTTTGTTTTCATGGAAATCTAAAAAAATACAAGATATGGTCCAGAGGATCCGATAGCTCTGCCATTTTAGCATGCATGTTAGTGGTAACTAGTAAAGAGGCACCTGAGCAGGATGATTTTAACTGTTACAAGCTAATGAGAAAAGAAAAGCAGTGACCTCCATACCTAATTTTCCAGTTCAAGCCAAGAAAAGGAACATGGAATCACCCTACAGATGTGCAGGCCCACCAGCACCTAAACCCACTAAAAACTGTTACAGTGAACTGTTTCTCAAGCAGAAGTTGCTTGACTCTGAAACTTTATTTTCAAATCTTTTTTTTTTTTTTGCTTAACTCATATAAAACCTCACCAGAGTTTCTAATTGTTTTGTCAAAAGAAGAGCACGCTGCCAACAATATTGCCAATTGTGCAATACTACCGATAATCTATATTACCATCAAGACTATCAATAGTCTATTACTAGCAAGACTATTTGTATCAAGCAACATAGCCCAACAAACAAATGAGGTCAGAATTCTGTGTTCAAACTATTTTTTATATGTAGGGTAACTGAAGACTTAGATCATCTCTCTGAGAAACACTGGATGGCATGTGTCTCCAAGGAAAGTATTATAATATCTCCAAAAAGTGCTAAAAGGTAAAATGGGCTTGTGAAAAATGCAACTTTCTGTCCAATAAAATATTTGATTTGCATAATTTTAGTCTCATGGATAACTGTACCTATTTGGATTAAAAAATGAAATATTCAGATTTTTCCATGGTATTTGGTTGTCATTTATAAGAACTTCAGCCAATATTTTAAAAATTCTTTTCTCCTTTGAAAGCTTTCAAATTAAAAAATATATTTCCTAAAATAAAAAATAGAATAAAGAAACATAAAATTAGAAGCCCAAAAGACATTATAACCACAATCCTAAATGTGGAATTTTTTAAGAGTCATGCCTCAGCAAACCAAGCAAATTTAAAAAGCAAAAGTCTTCCTTTCCTTTTGCTGATGGTATAGCCAGAAGAGTCTCTTATTCCAGGTCCCAGGAAAGGAGGAGACATTTTGGTCACTCAACAGCCTGACAGGTTGCCAAGCACTAGAGGGTCACAGGAAACAGGCTTCCCAGTCACATGGGAGGTGGGCTCTCCTGCATGATTAAGAGAAAGTCATGGCATATATGTGCAAGGTGGGAGATGAAATCTTTCTCGCACTGTGCATTACCTTTGTCTTCATGATTTTGAACTGAGCTCACACCCATTTGCACCTAACCCCCGTCTTCCCAGCTGGATGCTAGTTCTACTTCCTAAGGGGCCTCAGGAGTTCAAGAGCAGCCCAGGACCTTTTCACCTTTGGCTTGACAGACTCCAGGTCCAGCCCCATCAAATGGCTAAACTGGAAGGAGTGGGAATTCAGGAAGTTTAGGGGAAACATGAACCTTTCCTGTACAGAGTGATTTCCACTTTAAGCAAAAACCCTAAACAGACCTAACTGTGTTTAATTTTTTTTTTCCCCTTCTAGAACTTAAGATTGTTAACTTAGACTAAAACCCTGGCCCTCTACTTCCCCTATTCTCAGGATCTAACCCTTTTATTTGTGCAAGAGAGCAAATGCTTTGTGGGCACACTGAGGGATGATTTAAAAAGTTGAGCACAGTACAATTCTATACCTCCTGAGCTTGTGATGAACAACTATGTTTGGGGGCTGATTTTTAATTAAAAAGGTCATACAGGTAGAATTTCTTTTTCAAATTAAACCATTTTGAAAAAAATAAAAATCTCCCTAATATCCCATACCCTTTGAGTCCCTCTCCAAAGTCAATTACTATTAACAAACATCTTATATAACTGAGTCTAGATATATAAACTAAGGTAAAGACTATCTTTAACCTACCTTAAAAATAGATTTAAGAATGGGCACCTGAGTGGCTCAGTCCAGTAAGCATCTGCCTTCGGCTCAGGTCATGATCCCTGGGTCCTGGGATCGAGCCCCACATTGAGCCCAGCATTGGGCAACCTGCTCCGCAGGGAGCCTGCTTCTCCCTCTCCCTCTGCCCCTACCCCCCAGCTCGTTTTTTCTCTCTCACTCTCTCTCTCTCTCTCAAATAAATAAATAAAATCTTTAAAAAGAAATCGATTTATGGGGTGCCTGGGTGGCTCAGTTTTTAAGCATCTGCCTTCTGCTCGGGTCATGGTCCCAGGGTCCTGGGATCGAACCCCACATCGGGCTCCCTGCTCAGCGGGAAGCCTGCTTCTCCCTCTCCCACTCCCCCTGCTTGTGTTCCCTTTCTCGCTATGTCTCTCCCTGTCAAATAAATAAATAAAATCTTAAAAAAATTGATTTATGATTACTTAATAAAAGGTGAAAATTCTGTGCCCTTCCACCATCGAGAAGTGGCATCCCATTTTTAGAATTTGGGATGGTTTTAATGACTTGCATAAGGAATAGAATGTGACAGAAGTAATGTTCTGGAACCTCAAAGGCCAGGTTATAAGAAGCCTTGCAGCTTCCACCTGGGCCTTTCAGAATGCTCACCATGGGAGGAGCCAGCTGCCTTATTAGAAGTCTTCCTACTCCGAGATTGCCAGGCTGTGAGGAAGCTCATGCTTCCTACAGGGAGATGCCCCTTGGGGGGAGGGAGGAGGGGACAGAAAGAGACCCCTCTGGCTAGCCCTTGATCTTCCAATTACCCCAGCCTAGGCACCAGACTTGTGAGTGAAGAAGCCATATTAAATATGGATGTAGTGTGGAAATGAACCAAGAAACCCAACCAACAGCCAGACAGATGGCCCCTTCAAGCCATCCAGCCAACTCCAGTCATTCACTCTACCTCAGCGGAGACCCCAGTTATCTGGAGAAGCTGGAAGCCTTCCCAGGTTTATCTTGCCCAGATTTTTCATGCACAAAGTCAGGAGCATAAAATCTTGGTTGTTTTGAACCACTAAGCTTTGGAGGGGTTTGTTTCACAATAGATAACTAAAACTGTATCTTTCCAGAATTTTTCTATGCACATATAAGTATATCCTTTTTCTTTCTATATGTGTTATTCTGAGATTTGAAGGGTTTGTTTTCAAATTTAATGTTCTATCTTTCTAAATCAGTGCATACAGACTTACTTTTGTTAAAATTTGCAGACTATCACAGAAGTCCCATATGGATATTTTTTTTCTTTGAGACATCTTTGTAGGGTTTATTTCATAAAAATTAAATAAGAATTAAATGCCACGCAAATTTCTGTTTTTATACTTAAATGAAAAGCTGTATAATTTATATTTTATTTTTTTTAAGATTTTAAAGTAATCTCTATACCCAAGGTGGGGAAACTTACAACCCCGAGATCAAGAATTGCTTGCTCTATATGAGCCAGCCAGGCACCTCTTTAGTTTGATTTTTTCTTTCTTTTTTTAAATTTAATTTTATTTAAATTCAATTAATTAACATATAATGTATTATTAGTTTCAGAGGTAGAGTTCAGTGATTGATCAGTGGTATATAACACCCAGTGCTCATTACATCACATGCCACCATAATGGACACTTAAACAGTTTCCATTATTTTGATTTTACAAACAATAATGAATGAAGTAAATTGTGTACCTCTGTAGGACAAATTACTATAAGTGAAATTTCTAGATCAAAAACACTTTGCTTTTGTAAAGACAGTTTTTCATTCTCCTCTTGGGAACTTTATCTATCCTTTAATAAACAAGGCCAAGCTCAATTGTTGCCTTCTCTGTGAACTCTCCCAAGATTCTTCCAGGTAGGATGAATTACTCTTCTTCCCTCCTCTCCCTGAACACAATGCATTTAACTATTTTCACTAAGACTATGAAATGCCCAAGAGTAGGGTATCTATCACAGTTACCATACAACCTACTCCACCCCATAGAGTGCCTTAAGCATGCTCTTGTTCAATCAAAGGTTGTAGGATGAATAAATGAAGGAATGGACAAAGGTGCTTGTGTACATTGTAACAAATATACTGCTAAGCAGCAATAGCAGCAGTAAGAACAAGCAGAACTTCCAGCAATGTTGTCACTTACGTGACAAAGCTTTCTCCTAAGAGCAGCTCTGGTTTGTTGGCCAAATCGCCATGCAGCTCCGTGTTATAAAGGGTACAATCAAAGCAGATGCTGAAGCCCCAATATACAATTAAGGAAAACACTAAAGTTCACCAGGGATGTCTTTCCGGTGTGCTGAGGGAAAGCAGCTCAGTCGAGGGGAAGAGAGGGCTTGAGTACCCAAGAAGGTTCAAAGGCTTCAGAGGAGATGTTGGAGTAACCTGTGTCCACTTAGGTGTTCTGTCAGCCAGTTATGGGCACTCACACCAGAGTCCTGGGGAGAAGGGGCACAATAAAAGGTCCATCTCTTTTAATACTGTTGTGATTTGTAGACTGTCAGAGTTCTAATACTTTGTCTTTAACTTTTCTAATGGAGAGCTCAGCAAAGTTACTGGATTCATTTATTCACTCATTCAACAAGTATTTATTAAGAGCCTATCGTGTGTCAACACTGTTCTAGGTACTGAAGGAACAACAGTAAGTCAAACAAAGTCCCCATTGCTGTAGAGCTAACTTATAGTGCGGGGAGGCAGGAAGAGAACCAAGAAATAACAAAATGCCAGTTAGTAATAAGACCTAAGAAGAAAAAGTATGGTAAAGGAGAAGATGATGAGGCAGAGGGTGTTATATTATACAGATTCATAAAGGGAGCAGGGGAACTAAGGGAAGGAGATAAACCCAAAAAGGGGTCATGAGACCAGATCACAGTGGGGCTGCCACAGTCACCATAATGACTTTGGATATTACACTAACTCAGATGGAAAGCCTGTGGAAGACTCTGAGCAAAGAATAACATAATCTGATATAAAATATAAAAGTAATATATAAAAGTATATTTTATAAGATTTTATTTTTATTATTATTTTATTTATATTACTTTTATATTTAAAAGATATAAAAGTAATAAATGAAATATATAACATTTCTCCATAGTAATTGCATAACATTCCTTCACACTGATAACAACCAATTAGAAAATATAATGGGAGAAAAAGATCTCATCCTAATAACCAGGAAGTAACAATGAGGCAATTAGAAAGAAATCCAACCAAAGACATACAAGACCTTTCTGAGAAAATTATAAAACTTGATCAAAGGGCATGGATGACCTTAAGTGGAGAGATATACCAAATTCAAGAATGGAAGGATTTAATATCATAAAGATTTTATTTCTACCCAAATTAGTGTAGGCAATCAGTGTAATTCCAATCAAAAATTTTATGAAAATTGACAAGTTGATAATAAAATTCATGTGAAAGAGTCAAGGTTTGAATGCAGCTAAGACATTCTGAAGAAGAAAGGAGGAGGAGGCAGCAGAGTGGGGAGAAGGTGAATTGCCTTCCAGGTAACAGAACTTCTCACATTATAGCATATTGAACTGTAGTAATTAAAGATTTTTTTTAATTTATTTTTTTTGAGAGAGTGGGAGAGAGAGAGAGTGGGCAGGAGGGGCAGAGGGAGAGGCAGACTCCCCACTGAGCAGGGAGCCCGGATGTGGGGCTGGATCCCAGGACCCTGAGACCATGACCTGGGCTGAAGACAGATGCTTAACCAACTGAGCCACCCAGGTGCCCCTAAATCATAGTAATTAAAACATGGTTGTATCTATGCAGGAATATTCAAAAATAATGATGCAGTAGAATAGAAAGCCCAGACAAAATCCTATACTTGTAAGACAAATGGTATGAGAGAGAAGGCATCATAAATAGGAGAAAAATATTAGTCAGTAAATTGTGTTGGAGTAGTTTAATTTTCCAAGTGAAAAAAGTTGGATGTCTATCTCACAGTAAACAAAAAGAAAAATCAAATGGATTAAAGACCTACAAGAAAAAGTAAAACTTTAATGAAAATAAAAGAATATTTTTTATGATCTCAGAGTCAGAAAGTTGTTCATAAACAGAATGTAAATATATTTAACACAGAAAAAAATGAATAACTTCATAGAAATGCAAAATATTAGAAGGCTATAAACAAAATTAAAGGATAAGCCACATATTAGGAGATATTTGCAACATACATAAGAAGTGAAGGATTAGAATCCATATTACATAAATAATTCTTACAGATCAATAAGGACTAACAACTCAATAGAAAAATGGGCAATAGCTATGAATAGTAAAACACAGGAAAAGAAACTAGAATATCTAATAAAAACAGGCAAAGGTAATCAAGCCACACAGAGAGTCAAGAAAAGGTATGTTAAAAATCCATGCTGTAATACCATTTCAAACTCACCATTTTGGCAAAGATAAAACATCGAGTGCCAGTGAGGACATGGGAAAAGGAATTTGTGAAATTCGTGGTGAAAATACAATTACTTTGGAGGGGGGGAATATGCATAAAGTGAAAAATCTGCAATTCTTTTTTTTTTTTTTAAGATTTTATTTTTTATTTGACAGAGAGACAGACACAGCGAGAGAGGGAACACAAGCAGGGGGAGTGGGAGACGGAGAAGCGCTTCCCGCAGAGCAGGAGTCCGATGCAATGCGGGGCTCGATCCCAGGACACTGGGATCGAAGGCAGACGCTTAATGACTGAGCCACCCAGCTGCCCCCAAAATCTGCAATTCTTAAGACTAAGCAACCCCAGGGCCGCCTGGATGGTTCAGTGGGTTCAGGATCTGCCTTCAGCTCAGGTCGTGATCCTAGGCTCCTAGGATTGAGCCCCATATCAGGCTCCCTGCTCAGCAAGGAGTCTGCTTCTTCCTCTTCCTCTGTCTCCCCCCACACATACCACTTGTGCTCTCTCTCTAGCTCTGTTCTCTCTCAAATAAATAAATAAATAAAATCTTTAGGGGAAAAAAAAAGGCTAATCAACTCCATTGCTATATGTACACCCTGGAGAAACTCTAGAAAGGTGAATATGGATGCAGGACAAAGATGGCCCCTGAAGTACTTGTGCAGTAACAAACTATATGAAACAGTGGTGTGCTGCCTAGCTCCTTTTTACCGCCCAGAGCCAGAATCCACCCTTCTCCGCAATGCCATGCCCAGGGAAGCTAATCTTCAAGGACTACAGCAATGACTCCATTGGCCTTTTCTCTTCCAGTTGAGAGCATCCAATGGGGAATTCCAAGAAGTCAGAGGAAGAAAAGAGAATGCAGTCAAGGTGTCCACTCTCTTTCTGAGGGATCACAAGGAAACATGTGGCTGCATCTCTGTGAAGGATACAGCTCATGCCAGGTCTCTGGGGAAAGTTTTCTTTCTCTCTGGGAACAAGAGCCTTGTGTCTGGCATGGGGTGGTCATAGGTATACTGTTGCTTTTACAGGATACTGTACCCTCCCTTGTTGTATTCCAAAACATTGCTCACATAGTTGTAAACAAATCCTTTATTAAATTGTCCTCAATGACCCATTATTAAATGGCCCTCAAACGCAGATGAGTGTGCCATCTCTTTTCTGTTGTGATCCTGATGGATATAAACCTGTATGTTTATCAACAGAAATGCGTAAACTCTGATATATTCATAGAATGGAAATATTTAACAGCGATTAAAATTATGACTAGATCACAAAAGCATAGTGTGGCATAAAATAGTTAGGTTGCTTCATGAAGTAGAACATATATAATTTATATAAATATTTAGAATTTTAAAATCCATCCATCCATATGTGGTTAAAAGTATAAAAACAGGGATGAGGGAACTGATGAAATTCATGGTAGCAGATGTCTCTAGGGGAGACTGGAACTAGGATTAGGAAAAAAGATACCAAGAAGACTTCACTGCTATCTGTAATATTTAATTCTTTCATAAAGTGAGAAGAAATGTGACAAAATACAATGCACATTCATTTTAGGTGGTAGGTACATGAGTATGTTTTACAGTATTATTGTTTTCCTGTCTGTTTTTTAAAGTGTCTCAAAAAAAAAAAATCCAGCACAAACACTATGGTGGTAGCATGTAACAAAATTTGGGGTGGTCATTGGTTTTCCATTTTTTGGTCTCAAAACGAGGTGGTGACGTGTCAGAAGCATTTCAGGGAATCAGGTCAGAAATTGGCACCCCATGTGACCATCTCTGCACAGAGACTGATGCCACATGCTGGCTGGGAGTGCTAGTGTGAAGAGCGCACAAGACATATCTGGACACTGAGCAGATCGGTCCTAGAGAAGAGCGATGAGCCAGGCCCTCAGGTTTCCACTAGCCTGCCCAAGAGGAGTAAGACAGAAACATTCCATCTGTCCATGTACTTCATTGAGAGCTAGGCTATGATAGTTTAGAGTAGCTGGGATTCCAAACAAATGAATAAGGGTCTTAAAGAGTTACGATATTTGATTAATGAAAAGGAAACACAGAAACACCAATCAGCCAGCCCTCTTCTTAGGGCCCTGGGATGTTTCACTCTCGTTCAAAGCTCTGCTTAATGATCAAAATCACCTAATTCATTTTTCCTTGACCAACTGACCTGCCTTTCAATTCCTGCTGAGAAAACAATTATGCTAAGCACTCTCTATCCCCTCACTGAGCTCTTTACACCGGAGCTTGGCTCCCTGGTAGAACACGTTCCTCACTTGCACCACCGGCTCTCAGCACCCTGAAGTCTTCTCTGGGAAAGTGGTCGTAATTTAACCTCTCACGCAACCTTCTTGTACTCAATATAAAGGTTCCATAAGTATGTGTATTTTTAATGTTTAATACAAGTATATTCTTTAACACCGTACCCCTTCATTGTATACTTAAGGTCATCAGACAAGGACCGTATCCACGGCACTCCCTAGTACTGTTGGCTTGGGACAGCTACTCCTGGTCTCAGACAGTGGTGGGAATATTCTACACTGCTATTCCAGCCAACCACTTGATAGGCTAATCAGCTGGGTTATAGTCCATGCCTTAGCCTGTGAAAGGAACAGAGCTGCTAGCTCACCAGTCAGCTGGGGTGATGGGAAAAGGGGGGGAAGTACAAATTAGTTATTTATGGAATGTGTATAGGATATAAAGGCTGAGTGGTCCTCCTGGAGAGCACACTGGGTGTAGTCTGAATACTCTGGTTATAGTGGTTTCATCATTTATTGTAGTGAAAAGCTGCAACTATTTACTTTTTTGGTAATACTTTGTAATATTGCTATGAATCCTTTTGACAGCAGTGAGCTCAAAGAAATTAAAAATACATAGTAAGAAACAAAGTAAACTTCCATTTCAAAAGAAAATTGAGGAGGAATAAGTAAATGGAACAGAATGCTTTTCAACACTTTGCACCATGATGAGTCTTTGAACATGTGAACACCAGAGACCTCAAGGTGCCTCAACAGCATCGACATCTATTTCAAAAATGGATTATTTCCTGAAGATCATACCTGAGGATGATGGTGCAGCACGTGCAGCTACATAAAGTATCTACGCATTGCTCTGTGATATGTAACTTTGAAGCAAAATACTTGTTCTTCTACTCACTTATTTCAATTCCAAGTTTTCTTGCCCAAGTAAGAAAAACAAAGCAATACAATTAACTGAATGCTCCACTGATTGGCATTGATTTGAAAACAGTTAAGTGATCACTGTCAAAGATGCTTCAAAGGGAAGTCAGTTCAGTGAATACCAATAATCATTTGACTCCTCATATACTTCCTGGGAAAGAAGCTTTTGGGAAGCTTACTCTGTCTTAAGTGAAATAGCTGAGAATAGTTTGGTGATTGCTATGTAGGGCAAATTCAGTTAAAAGGTCATTGTTGAAGATAAAAGTATTTATTTTCAGGATGTAAATATAAACAAAAATTTAGTAGAACATAGCATACTGGCAAAAACAGTGTTCTTACAAAATTAAAAAACATAGAGCAGAAATATACTTGAAATAATTTAGAATTGTGCCCTGGGGCACCTGGGTGGTTCTATCAGTTAAGCATCTGACTCTTGATTAGGGCTCAGGTCAGGATCTCAGGGCCATGAGATGGAGCCCTGCCATTGGGCTCTGTGCTAATCATGGAGCCTGCTTAAGATTCTCTCTCTCCCTCTCCTTCTGTCCCTTCCCTCTAGCTCATGCACATGCTCTCTCTCAAAAAATAAATAAAACAAAATAAAATAAAATGCCCAAACTGTTTTGTTCAGCCAATCAAAATAGCTGTAATTTACAAAATTCCCAAATGTAGTGTATGTATATGCATGTGTGTTATAAGGACAACGCCTTATAATTTTTAGTTAACTAGTTTATATGTATGCACACACATGTAGGTGTGTATATATACATACACATATACGTATATAGTTACATATATAAGTATACATATATAAGATATATGTATACATATATACATGTATATAGTTACATGCATAGTTACACGTATAAAGTTACATATGTAAAAATATATATACAAAAAATTTATATGTAACTATTTAATATATATGTGTATAGTTTTATAGTTAAATAATGTAATTATATAGTTTATATATATGTGTACACACAGGCAAAGTAACTACAAGGAAAATTTTCATGGCAGACCTGATGTTGCTTACACACACTTCTGGACGGCAGTATGGCTTTTCTCCTTGCTCTCAGTCATTAATCAGATTTTAGAAAACTTGCAGAACTATTTCTTTTTTTTTTTTTTAAGATTTTATTTATTTATTTGACAGAGAGAGAGACACAGCGAGAGAGGGAAAACAAGCAGGGGGAGCGGGAGAGGGAGAAGCAGGCTTCCCGCTGAGCAGGGAGCCCGATGTGGGGCTTGATCCCAGGACCCTGGGACCATGACCTGAGCCAAAGGCAGATGCTTAATGACTGAGCCACCCAGGCACCCCTTCAGAACTATTTCATAAGTCAACCCCTAAGTGTCCTACAATGGTATTGACCTATTTTTGTAAACAAATCCCCTAAATTTTATTGCATTCTGCTAAAAATCTATGAGAGATCTTTAATGAAGTAATCAAAGTGTCAATGAAATGCCAAAAGAGTTAGATTTTTGAAGCTTTTAACAAAGTGCTATTGTAAAAGCAAAGCTTTTAAACAAGAAGACATTAAAATTAATTCCTACAAAAGGAAGCAACAGAAATCATTAAACACAGCTCCTCAGATAGTGTGCAAGATTTAATTTGAAATTCTCTAACTGCACTTTGTATTAGCTTCACTGGTAGGAAGAATCTTTTGAAGGAATTCCAGAGTTGCTATTTACAAAACTACTAATGCAAATTTACATTAGATAGAATGAAAAAAAGGTTAGAAGGTCTCAAATTTCACAGCATCTAAATTTAGAAAATATTTATAAAAAGATCATAGTGGCAAAGTATTTGGTGAATTTAACTTTTAAACATATTTGTGAAAGAAAAGTCTTCTAAATGGAGACTCAAAGAGGATAAGCTCATTTAAGCTGAAATAATTATAAATTATTAAAAAATATAAAATTGAGAATATATTCTATTTATCAGAATGTTCTCTGACTTACCAGGTACCTGAGTACAAACTGACAAAGTATTTTTTTTCAAAATATTTTTTCTATCAAAAATATTAAGGTCTATTTATCTTTTTCTTTTTTCTCTCTTTCCCTTTCTTTTCCCACTGCTTCAGGTCTTTTCTGATTTGTTTAGAGTATATTTTCTGGGGACGTTGTTACTCTGCTAGCATTTTGTTCTCTCATTAATCTATTCTCCTCTGCACAAAATGACAAGATGGAAAAAATCACCTCAACAAAAAGAACAAGAGGTAGTACCAACTGCCAGGGACCTACTCAATACGGACATTAGTACGATATCGGATCTAGAGTTCAGAATCATCACTTTAAAGATACTACCTGGGCTTGAAAAAAATATGGAAGTTATCAGAGAAACCCTTTCTGGAGAAGTAAAAGAACTAAAATCTAACCAAGTAGAAATCAAAAAGGCTATTAATGAGGTGCAATCAAATATGGGGGCGCTAACTGCGAGGATAAATGAGGCAGAAGAGAGAATCAGTGATATAGAAGACCAAATGATGGAGAATAAAGAAGCTGAGAAAAAGAGAGATAAACAACTACTGGATCACGAGGGCAGAATTTGAGAGATAAGTGATACCATAAGACGAAACAACATTAGAATAATTGGGATCCCAGAAGAGGAAGAAAGAGAGAGAGGGGCAGAAGGTATAATGGAGCAAATTATAGCAGAGAACTTCCCTAATTTGGGGAAGGAAACAGGCATCAAAATCCAGGAAGCACAGAGAACCCCTCTCAAAACCAATAAAAATAGGTCAACACCCCGACATCTAATAGTAAAACTTACGAGTCTCAGAGACAAAGAGAAAATCCTGAAAGTAGCTCAGGAGAAGAGATATGTAACCTACAATGGTAGAAACATTAGATTGGCAACAGACCTATCCACAGAGACCTGGCAGGCCAGAAAGGACTGGCAGGATATATTCAGAGCACTAAATGAGAAAAATATGCAGCCAAGAAGACTATATCCAGCTAGGCTGTCATTGAAAATTGAAGGAGAGATAAAAGCTTCCAGGACAAACAAAAACTAAAGGAATTTGTAAACACAAAACCAGCCCTACAAGAAATCTTGGAAGGGGCCCTCTAAGCAAAGAGAGAGCCTAAAAGCAACATAGACCAGAAAGGAACACAGACAATATACGGTAACAGTCACCTGGCACTAAATTCCTATCTTTCAATAGTTACCCTGAATGTAAATGGGCTCAATGCCCCAATCAAAAGACACAGGCTATCAGACTGGATTAAAAAACAAGACCCACCGATATGCTGTCTGCAAGAGACTCAGTTTAGAACCAAAGACACCCCCAGATTGAAAGTGAGGGGGTGGAAAACGATTTACCATGCTAATGGACACCAAAAGAAAGCTGGGGTGGCAATCCTTATATCAAACAAATTAGATTTTAAACCAAAGACTGTAATAAGAGATGAGGAAGGACATTATATCCTACTTAAAGGGTCTATCCAACAAGAAGATCTAACAATTGTAAATATCTATGCCCCTAACATGGGAGCAGCCAATTACATAAGGCAATTAATAACAAAAGCAATGAAACACATTGACAACAATACAATAATAGTGGGGGACTTTAACACCCCCCTCACTGAAATGGACAGATCATCTAAGCAAAAGATTAACAAGGAAATAAAGACTTTAAATGACACACTGGACCAAATGGACTTCACAGATATATTCAGAACATTCCATCCCAAAGCAATGGAATACACATTCTTCTCTAGTCCCCATGGAACATTCTCCAGAATAGATCACATCCTAGGTCATAAATCAGGTCTCAACTGGTACCAAAAGATTGGGATCATTCCCTGCCTATTTTCAGACCACAATGCTTTGAAACTAGAACTCAATCACAAGAGGAAAGTCAGAAAGAACTCAAATACATGGAGGCTAAAGAGCATCCTACTGAAGAATGAATGGGTCAACCAGGAAATTAAAGAAGAATTAAAAAAATACATGGAAACCAATGAAAATGAAAACACAGCTATTCAAAATCTTTGGGATGCAGCAAAGGCAGTCCTAAGAGGAAAGTATATAGCAATACAAGCCTTTCTCAAGAAACAAGAAAGGTCTCAAGTACACAACCTAACCCTACACCTAAAGGAGCTGGAGAAAGAACAGCAAATAAAGCCTAAACCAAGCAGGAGAAGAGAAATCATAAAGATCAGAGCAGAAATCAATGAAATAGAAACTAAAAGAACAGTAGTACAGATCAATGAAACTAGGAGCTGGTTCTTTGAAAGAATTAACAAGATTGATAAACCCCTGGCCAGACTTATCAAAAAAAAAAAGAGAGAAATGACCCAAATCAACAAAATCATGAATGAAAGAGGAGAGATCACAACCAACACCAAAGAAATACAATTATAAGAACATATTATGAGCAACTCTATGCCAGCAAATTAGATAACCTGGAAGAAATGGATGCATTCCTAGAGATGTATCAACTACCAAAACTGAACCAGGAAGAAATAGAAAACCTGAACAGACCTATAACCACTAAGAAAATTGAAGCAGTCATCAAAAATCTCCCAAAAAACAAAAGCCCAGGGCCAGATGGCTTCCCAGGGGAATTCTACCAAACATTTCAAGAAGAATTCATACCTATTCTTCTGAAACTGTTCCAAAAAATAGAAATGGAAGGAAAACTTCCAAACTCATTTTATGAGGCCAGCATTATCTTGATCCCCAAACCAGACAAAGACCCCATCAAAAAGGAGAACTACAGACCAATATCCCTGATGAACATGGATGCAAAAATTCTCACCAAAATACTAGCCAATAGGATCCAACAGTACATTAAAAGGATTATTCACCACGACCAAGTGGGATTTATCCCTGGGCTGCAAGGTTGGTTCAACATCCACAAATCAATCAATGTGATACAATACATTAACAAAAGAAAGAACAAGAATCATATGATCCTCTCAATAGATGCAGAAAAAGCATTTGACAAAGTACAGCATCCTTTCTTGATCAAAACTCTTCAGAGTATAGGGATAGAGGGTACATACCTCAATATCATAAAAGCCATCTATGAAAAACCTACAGCGAATATCATTCTCAGTGGGGAAAAACTGAGAGCTTTCCCCCTAAGGTCAGGAACGCGGCAGGGATGTCCACTATCACCACTGCTATTCAACATAGTATTGGAAGTCCTAGCCACAGCAATCAGACAACAAAAAGAAATAAAAGGCATCCAAAACGGCAAAGAAGAAGTCAAACTCTCACTCTTTGCAGATGATATGATACTTTATGTGAAAAACCCCAAAGACTCCACCCCAAAACTGCTAGAACTCATACAGGAATTCAGTAAAGTGGCAGGATATAAAATCAATGCACAGAAGTCAGTGGCATTTCTATACACCAACAAGACAGAAGAAAGAGAAATTAAGGAGTCGATCCCATTTACAATTGCACCCAAAACCATAAGATACCTAGGAATAAATCTAACCAAAGAGGCAAAGGATCTGTACTCAGAAAAATATAAAATACTCATGAAAGAAATTGAGGAAGACACAAAGAAATGGAAAAACGTTCCATGCTCATGGATTGGAAGAACAAATATTGTGAAGATGTCAATGCTACCTAGAGCAATCTACACATTCAATGCAATCCCCATCAAAATACCATCCACTTTTTTCAAAGAAATGGAACAAATAATCCTAAAATTTGTATGGAATCAGAAAAGACCCTGCATAGCCAGAGGAATGTTGAAAAAGAAAAGCAAAGCTGGTGACATCACAATTCCTGACTTCCAGCTTATTACAAAGCTGTCATCATCAAGACAGTATGGTACTGGCACAAAAACAGGCACATAGATCAATGGAACAGAATAGAGAGCCCAGAAATGGACCCTCAACTCTATGGTCAACTCATCTTTGACAAAGCAGGAAAGAATGTCCAATGGAAAAAAGACAGTCTCTTCAACAAATGGTGTTGGGAATAGACTCCAAATGGTTGAAAGACCTCAGTGTGAGACAGGAGTCCATCAAAATCCTAAAGGAGAACATAGGCAGCAACCTCTTTGACCTCAGCCAAAGCAACTTCTTCCTAGAAACATCGCCAAAGGCAAGGGAAGCAAGAGCAAAAATGAACTATTGGGACTTCATCAAGATAAAAAGCTTTTGCAAAGCAAAGGAAACAGTCAACAAAACCAAAAGACAACCGACAGAATGGGAGAAGATATTTGCAAATGACATATCAGATAAAGGGCTAGTATCCAAAATCTATAAAGAACTCATCAAACTCAACACCCAAAGAACAAAGAATCCAATCAAGAAATGGGCAGAAGACATGAACAGACATTTTTCCAAAGAAGACATCCCAAATGGCCAACAGACACATGAAAAAGTGCTCAATATCGCTCAGCATCAGGGAAATCCAAATCAAAACCTCAATGAGATACCACCTCACACCAGTCAGAATGGCTAAAATTAACAAGTCAGGAAATGACAGATGTTGGCGGGGATGCAGAGAAAGGGGAACCCTCCTACACTGTTGGTGGGAATGCAAGCTGGTGCAGCCACTCTGGAAAACAGTATGGAGGTTCCTCAAAAAGTTGAAAATAGAGCTACCGTATGATCCAGCAATTGCACTACTGGGTATTTACCCCAAAGATACAAAAGTAGGGATCCGAAAGGGTACGTGCACCCCGATGTTTATAGCAGCAATGTCCACAATAGCCAAACTGTGGAAAGAGCCAAGATGTCCATCAACAGATGAATGGATAAAGAAGATGTGGTATATATATACAATGGTATATTATGCAGCCATCAAAAGGAATGAGATCTTGCCATTTGCAATGACGTGGATGGAACTGGAGGGTATTATGTTGAGCGAAATAAGTCAAACAGAGAAAGACATGTATCATATGACCTCACTGATGTGAGGAATTCTTAATCTCAGGCAATAAACTGAGGGTTGCTGGAGTGGGGGGTGGGGTGGGAGGGATGGGGTGACTGGGTGATGGACACTGGGGAGGGTATGTGCTCTGGTAAGCATTGTGAATTGTGCAAGGCTATTGAATCTCAGAACTGTACCTCTGAAACAAATAATGCAATATATGTTAAGGAAAAAAAAAAAGAAGAAGAAGGTAGCAGGAGGGGAAGAATGAAGGGGGGGAAACCAGAGGGGTAGATGAACCATGAGAGATGATGGACTCTGAAAAACAAACTGAGGGTTCTAGAGGGGAGGGGGGTGGGAGGATGGGTTAGCCTGGTGATGGGTATTGAGGAGGGCACATTCTGCATGGAGCACTGGGTGTTATGCACAAACAATGAATCATGGAACACTACATCTAAAACTAATGATGTAATGTATGGGGATTAACATAAGAATAAAAAAATAAAAATAAAAAAAATATTAAGGTCTACAGGGAAGAGACATTTGAAGGAGACCATCGTTTGAAATTTATTAAGAATACAAATTCAAAGAAGTTTGGAGGCAACTATTTATATATAAAAACCATATTTTAAAAATAGAATCTTCAGAAGAATATGGAAGATATTTTATTAGAGAAAGAAATGCCAATGTAATTGATTAAGTTGTGCATATATATTACTTGGACAGTCATTCTACTATTTGAGAATCAACATAAAGAAATTTAAAATTTTTAAGTTAATATGAAATAATATGAGTTTTGTTACTTAGATTTTTGGAATATTTTTAAATACCATATTTTATATATAATAAAGCTGATCTGTTGATTAATGTTTTTCAGAGAAGTCTATCATTTTACTATTTACTGCCCACTTTCACTCATATAAGTTCATCTACTTGAACATTACATTTTAGAACCACCCTTGCAAGAATTTATGTAAAAAGCCTAACATAATAACTGGCTCAATAAATGGTAACTACTATCAACTGGGCCATGTTGATTTGCCTGTCACAGTTGATTTGAACAAGTAGTTAATAAATTAGTGACGCTACTTCATTCCATTCTCCTTGTCCACATATACACTGAGCTCATCTTTCAGTACAAAGAATTATAAACACATGTAAAAGTTATCTGTGGTAGAAGCAGATTTTCTAAAGGATGCCAATGAAGTTTAATGCAAAATAGCACAAATGAAAATCTATATTTATAAACCATGATGAAGGTCTCTAGGGAATGACCTGAGGTGCTTTTACACCATTTTCATATTTCTGAAATGGTTCAAAGAAATAAGAGGCAAAATAAGTACATCTGTGTCCAAATAAAACAATGAAATAATTTAAACAGCAATCCTGCCACTACCTTCCTATGAGGTTCAGGGAACGATTACTTTGGGGGGGGGGGGAATCTCTGCATTAAACCAATAGCAATACCTTTGACCTACCCAAAACCCAAGACTTCAACATGCCATCTAGGTCAAATCCAGGCATAATATGTCAAGCTCCAAGAAATAAACCATCATAATCTACTCAGTGAACACTATTCTTATAAACTCTTATATAAAGCACCTTGTAGTAAATAACCAAAGTTGACATTCCGAGGGAAAGGACTGGTGGTAAACATGGTGAAATACTTCCGTACCAGTTGGTAAAAAGAAATCCTTCACTGAGACTACAAGCTACCTAACAATGTCAGCCACAGAGCAGGAAATGGGCCTCAGAATGGTGCCAGAATGGGTCACTCCAGTGGCTGCCGAAATGTCCTAGGAGATGGTGGCATAAGGACATGCGTGCCTCAGTGTGTGTGAGGGGTTACCATGGGTGGGTTGGTAGCAACATTCTCTGTGGAGGTCAAAGTACAGATTGTTTCCAGGCCATGTGGGAAAGACTGGCTTCTACGCGCACGTCAGCCAGTCATCTCGGTTATAACAAAGCAGCTGTGCCAGGCACCTATCTGACCATTGATTTAATGGGGAACTTGGAAGAGTTTGATGTGGTGTCCTTTGTCACATCAGAGCTCAAACTAAGACATCATTTACCAAAAGAAGACCACACTGATAATTTCCAAGCATCAACACATAACTTGGATATTATTATACCAATTTGATGAATAAGTTGAGCTACATCAGTAGGCAATTTTATGATGTGTATTTATACTTTATCTGGAGAATGCAAGACTTTTTTTTTTACTGAAGTATAATTAACATACATTAATAGTTGCAGGTGTACAACATATTGATTCAACAATTCTATACATAGTGCTCACCGTGGTAAATGCAGTCACCATCTGTCGCCATACATTATTACAATATTATTGAATATATTCTCTATGCTATACTTTTCATCTCCATGACTTATTTATTTTATAACTGAAAGCTTGTACCTCTTAATTCCCTTTATCTATTTCACTTATTCTCCCAACCACCCCCCCTTCTGGTAACCACTAGTTCTCTGTATTTGTCATTTTTTTATTTGTTTTTTTCTTTAGATCCCACATCTAAGTAAAATCATATGGTATTTGTCTTTGTCTGACATATTTCACTTAGCATAATACCCTCTACATCCATCCATGTTAAGTTGTGGGGTGTGTGTGTGTGTGTGTGTGTGTGTAAAATGAAATATTACTCAGCCATAAAAAAGAATGAGATCTTGCCACTGTGACAAGGCAATATTTTTAAGAGCACAATCAGTGTCATTAAGTATATTCACCATGTTGTACAGCCATCATCACTGTCCATTTCCAGAACCTTTCCATCATCCCAAAGAGAAACTCAGTACCCATTAAACAGTAACTCTCCATTCCTTTAGCCCCTTAGTAACTTACAGTTTTCCATCTTTATGAATTTGTCTGTCATATACCTTATATAGGTGGGTGGAATCATTCAATATCTGTAGGCAGTATATTTTAAATAAACATAAACATTTATATATTACTATATATACTAGTTATTGATATTATTCCTGACTATCTTGAAATTTCAGATCTTTGAAAAATGAAGTCTGATATGTTTGATATTCTCCCCATTGATGGGATAAATGTTGGAGATTGCATCAACTAAGAAAATGTATTGATTCTATATGAAATTGCATATGAAGTTGTTTCTTCAATTAGGGAATAAATTACAAGTATTCAAAAACTAGATCAACGCTTAAAGCCTTTTTAAGTAACGCTTTCCAACTACCACACTGGATGTTTTGGTTGGAAATCAAAACATAAATTTCTATTACTACAAATTGAAAATCACAGACTTTGAGAGTTTCCAGTTTGCCCAATGAGATAAGGAGAAGAATGGGAAGATTTCCAAGAGACAACAGCTGTGAAATCACCTGCCTATAATGTCTAAGCCAAGAGAAATACGCTTGGCTGCTTCTTTTTATGATACAAAGACATGGTTGGCCAAAGAACTGCAATTTGAAAATGGAATAAAAAAATACAACTGTTATCACTCCAAAAGGTCTGAAGTTAAAGCCAAAAATAATAACTTATTTTAAAAAAATGAACCAACATCAAAACCTAGAGCCACAGAGGAGATAATAATGGAACAATTTGTCAAGAGAATGTGAAAATGGCTAAGAGAAAAGAGTCATGTGAGCATTAGCAGCGCTGCCCCAGAGAACTTTAAGTGTCCAGGTGAGCCTTGAACAACATGGGGTTGAGGGGCTGTGGGTCCACTTACACAGACTTTTTAAAAAAATACAGTGAAGGGCGCCTGGGTGGCTCAGTTGGTTAAGCGACTGCCTTTGGCTCAGGTCATGATCCTGGAGTCCCGGGATCGAGTCCCGCATCGGGCTCCCTGCTCGGCAGGGAGTCTGCTTCTCCCTCTGACCCTCACCCTTCTCCTTCTCTCTCTCTCTGTCATTCTCTCTCTCTCAAAAATAAATTAAAAAAAAAATACAGTGAAGTGCTGTAAATGTATTTTCTCTTGTGATTTTCTCACTTTTGCTAGCTTAATTTATTGTAAGAATACAGTAGAGAATACATATAGCATACAAAATATGTGCTAATCAACTATTTTTGGTAAGGCTTCCAGCCAACAGTAGGCTCTTAGTAATTAAGTGCTGGAGGAGTCAAAAGGTATATGTGGATTTTTTTACTATGGGGGAAGGGAGCCAGTGCCCCTAACCCCCATGTGGTTCAAGGGTTGACTGTATATATAGAGCACTACTGGGCAGGCCATGGAAATCTAAGGACATGACAGGTTGCTATTTCTAATGCCCCCTCCCTCTTTTGCACACCCACCTTGCATCTCCAAATGCCTACCAGGCAGCTTTACTTGGATGTCTCCCAACCAATTCCAACTCAACAATCTAACACTTTTATCTACCTGCCCCAAATAGGAATACAGAAGGAAGAGCTGGTCTCACTACACTGCACTGTCATCCACACAAGCAGTGCAGCTCAGGGTCATCAGCTGCGTCTCCCACTCTGTGTGGCCCTGAATTCAGTCTGCTACCAAATTCTATTCAAGGACTTTGTCCTTCTTTCCACCCTACTGCCACAGCCTCTGCCCAAGCCATCGTTTTCTCTCAACCCAAATCCTTGGAATACTTAAGCCAACTCATTGCCCCAGTTGATCTTTTCTCTTCCCAAATCCTTCCTCCACAATGGCCTAAAGGTTAAATCTTAAAAACAAATTAGATCATTTCATTATACTGAAACACATACACACACACACACACAAGCATGAAACCACCTCCAATAACTCTGGGTTAACATCAAACTCCCTATCAATGTGCAAAGATTTTTCACAAATCTGGTCTAACCTGCCAGCCCGCCCTATGTGCTGTTATTGATCCTACCACAGTCTACATTTTAACTATGCTTACTGCTTTCTTCTTACCCCCACCCCCACCTCACACTTCTTTTTCATGCCTTTTCAATATTCTTCTCTATCAATACCCTTATTCCCCCATTCTTCCACTCAGCCAAGAAGACTCAAGTCTGATGTCCCTTAATCCGTCACACCATCCCTTTCTTGAACTGACCTTATGACTCCCTCCTCCATGTGCCCACAGGACTCAGTTAAAACAATCATCAAAGTATATACAGTCTAGTGTACTGTAACTTATACATGCCTGTCTTGCTCCAATTATGTGCTTTCCAAGTAACATGTTATTCATATTTGTATCTCCAGTGCCTAATGAGAATATGGTGTATGTTCAATATATGGGCTTTAAGTAAGTAAATGAATGAATGATGCAGAACATTAAACACCAGCTGAAAAAATAGAAATCCCAGCTAGATTCATTATGATCATTATGACCATTCTTTCATTAAGTGAACCACAGCTACTCTTGAGGTGGAATTTTATATATCAGTAGTCATTCATCATTGTTATCAGCCAAGTATACATTATTTTTAAAGAGACTTGAAGATTTTTGAATGACATGAAGAACTGATGGGGTGAAAAGGTATTTTAGACATTGAAGATGGCATAGAACATAATTCACAAGTAAGAAAAGACATGAATGGGGACCCAAGAAGAGACTAGTTTGGAAAAGAACCAAAGAAACTAACTGGAAACTAGATGGTGACTATAAGAATTAAAAAAAAAAAAATCTAGTGAAGAAAGGCTTTGCAAGATTAAGAAATACCACACTTACGCTCAAAGAAATAGTTTGCCAGAAAAAGAGAATGGATCAGGTAAGAAACAAAAATGGTTTGGAACTGTAGAATTTTCTAGATATTGAAGGAAAGTAAGGCAGTATTTGTGAAACCAGATGACTAAAAGACATACAGAAGTACCAGGCTATAAAAATGGAGAGTAAAAGTGGGAACTGATGGCTTTTGTGAGAAAGAAAAGGAAAGATGTGATAGGAGTTCAGTGTGGAGCAAGCATAAGTGTAAGGAGGGATATTTTCCCTCCTAACAGGAACAGAGGCATTAAGCAGAAAAGCTGCTTAATGATTTGCCAAAAAAATGGGTCTTCTCCATGTCTAACTTAAGATGGGGTCAATATACCCAGCCAGAAATATCAGCAGAAGGCAGTGCATCTCTTTGGGATAAATAGCTTCATCACTTGGAAAACCATGCTCTCAAAAGTCACCATTACCACGGTTCCTCAAAGATCCCACAACAAAGTACTCCAGTCAACGAAGGACCTGATCAAAGGAAGATGACTGGGTGATCTCTTCTAGAACTCAGCTCTTACTAGTCAGGGGGATTTCCTGATATCCAGCCAACACCTTTCAGAAGTTTGCCAGCTTAGGGTAAAGTCAAAGTTAAGTCCACATCTATAGGAACACCTGCAGCTAGAACAAATAATAGGGAATACTGGCTTCAATCAAACCTGAAACAATGACCAAAGAAAGTAAAGGAGAATCAGTTGAGCACAAGGTCATGGAGATGACACTCCACCCTTGGCAGGAGGATGGAGAGTAAAGATGCCCAGCACAGCACCTGGAGATATCCCTTTGAAACTGTTTCCACTTTCACACACAAAGATTGAGGTAAACCTTATGAAATTTTCAAGAATCAAATTACATGAAATTCATGTTACTCAATACCCAAGAAGCCATGTGAAACGAGTTTGCACATAAGGCCCTTGTGCCTTATGTCATTTTACAGGACTCTTACGCCTCCCTGACAGCAGCTCCACAGAATAGTTTAAATGCTCGACTTATGCACACACCCCATCTCAATTAGAGATGAGTGCACACAACTACTTGCTGGAACCTATGAAAATCTTAAATTATATTTCAAACATTTGGGCTTTAACAAAGAACGTTTTTTTCCAAGCATATTTTCCCTTGGTTTTTAAACCCTTGTGTATTTTAAGGGGAAAAAAATCCATCTGTTTCTGATTCATTTATGCTTAACTCATCAGGATATCACTGGAGAAGAGTTATCGGGTGTCCACGTCACTTTCCTCCCTCCTTCTATTACTTCTCCTCTTAAAAGCAAGCAGGTGTACCTTGTCACAATTAAACAGATAGGAACTGTAAAACACTATCACTGTTATTCAAACCTCAAGATCCATGTGTTTTAAAAGAAAGCATTAGTCTCCCCCTTCTCCTAGTTTCTAGTTCTATGATTTTGTTGGTAGGGGTGATTTTTTTTTTTTTTTTAAGCAGGAAAGAGATGAGGAAACATAATAAGGCCAACAATTTTAGTAGGCCAATTGTCAACTAACCTCAATTATCTTCATCTTTTATTAGAAGAGGTGCTTGAGTAATGATCAAACAATGGAACTTAAATCAACAAGTAAAACAATTCCCTTAAACCACAAAGGGTTAATATTACCAAAGTTTCTAAGTTTGTTTAAAAATAAGAATTCTGTTTTTTTCCCCATAAAATAACTGATACACAATAAAAGATCTGGAGAGCTGGTCAACCCATCCGAATCTAATTAACTATAAGGGATCTAAGTCTAGCACTGACTACATTTAAGAGGCAGGGTAGAGTAGTACAGAGAACATGCACTGTGAATTCACAAAGGTCTGAGTTCCAATTTAGCTCAACCTTTTACTGCTTGCTAATTAACACCTAGGTCACTTTCATCATTCCTAACACAGATCTAAAGCCACTCCTGGAAGGGCGATTATGAGCATTAAAGGTAAGGCCAACCCAGAACCTGGCTCACGGCAATGTGCTTGTTTGGTTACCTTTCATCACTACCTACAACATTTTAGGGAAAATGCTTCCCAAGGCTTGATTATGGTTTCTAAGCTGAGTAGTCCAAGCCCCCCCTTAGCAGCAGCCATGTGTGACACACAAATAATGACAGACAGGCTAGCAATGGTTGCAGCTGCAGAGACAGAAGTCAGCACGTCCCAAGGTGAGCAGAGGGCCAGAGGAACAAGGAGCTCTCCGACGACAGTTTCCTGCATGGCCAGCAGGTGTAAACCAGGATCACAGGAAAGCCATCAATACAGCCCAACCAAACACACCGCCCTCACACCAAAAGTCACATGGAAAACATCAAAAAATAATTATAAAACTCACCGCCAGTACCACTGGCAGCTCCTCACTCTTCAAGAGAGTACTTTCAAGTTTATTTGTAGAAGGGGACTAAAGCGAGCCAATTTCTAGCAAAAGCCCATTGGGGCAGCAGTGGTTGGGGTGGGGAGATATTTGGCAGTCAGCAGGGGTGGTACCTGCCTGGAAGTCCTTTGCCTCTGGTGTTCCTGTTTGGTGGAAAATTTTAACATGAACGCCGGCAAAGAGCAGGTAGGAAAGGGGAGAGACCTCAATATAATTTAGCAGGTATTTATGACCCGAGTGGTACTCCTGCCCACATCCACAGATTGTTAGGGCTGAAAAAGGTCCCGGAGATCAATCCCTCTGATTCAATCCCTTTCTCTTTACAGATGGGAAGCAAAGACGCACAGAGGTTATGGGGTTTGTCTGAGGTCACACCACCAGTTGTGTGGTTGAGCCAGCACCCAGCCTGTGTTCTTTCCCTCACAGGCTCTGGATCAGAGAAGACTTGGTCATTAACATGTCGCCTGACATCTGTGAACTTCTACTTATGGTAGGGGTGCCTCTGTCTTCTTCTGCTAGGTCTATGGTGCCAATGAGTATTGAATATACCCCCCAAGAGTTAAAGATAAAAGAATCATAATTAAGAAGTGAGCCACGGTGATTTTCAAAAGTGCATAAGACAATGAGCATTTCAACTATTTTGTTGCAAAGGGGAGAGAGAAGTCTAAGAATGACACAAAGCACAAGAGTCTCAGATGTAAATTCTATCTGACATAGAAATAGTTTTTTATTTAGCAAATAGCAAGGAAATTATGCTTAGAAAAACCCCACATCAACACTCATATTTGTTCCCAAATCCAGGAAGTAAAACTGAGCATAAAGACATTGTTTTTATGTTGTTTTTCTAAACAGGTAAATATGAAATGCAAAGCCTTGAGGCAGCGCACGCCCGGCATGTCGAGGAACAGCCTGAAGATCAATGTGGCTGCAGCACGGTAAGGAAGTGGGAGACTGGTGTGAGGGAAGAAGATCAGAGAGGTGGCCAGATTTAGAGGGCACTGTAACCCCTTTTAAATCTTTAGCACTTGCTCTCAGGGAGATGGGAGGGCACTGGAAGGTATTAAGTAGAGGAGTACATGACCTGGCCTAACAGGCTCACTGGGTGCTGCACTGACAAGTGACTAAGGCAGGTAACAGCAGAAGCTGAGACCTGGTGGACAGCACTTTCCCAATAACCCAGGCAAACAGTTCATGGTGACGTCAAAGATTTAAGAAGTGGCTATCTTCTGCACTTATAGGAGGAGGAGCTCAGAGCATTGCTAATGCGTGTGCAGTGTTACAGAAATAGAAGAGTCAAGAACAACCCCAAGGTTTTTAACCTGAGAAAATGACAGAGTTGTGGTAGCTTCCAATAAGATGGGGATGTCTATGGGAGAAGCAGCATGTTTTGCTTTATTATGGGATTTTTTTTTGAGGGGGGGGAGATCAGAAGCTCAGTTTTACATGTTATGTCTGAGATGCCTATTAAGTATCCGTGTAGGAATGCTAAGTAGGTGGTGAATATAGGAGGATGAAGTTTAGGAAAGTTAAAGACTACAGGTACAAATCTGGATATCAGAATCCAATTAGTAATTAAAGCCATGGTACTGAGTAAGATTACCAAGAAGTGAATGTGGGGAAAAAAGAGTCCAAGAACTGATCCTTGAGAAGCGGGGAGACAGAAGAGGAGCAAATCCATAGGAAGAAGAAAAGGAGAATGTATTGTTCTGGAGGCCAGTTGATAAAAGTCTTCATGGGAAGAGGGAGTGATCATTGGTGTTAAGTGTTAAGGTGGTAAGTCAAAATGTAAAATGAGGACTAAGAAATGTCCATTGGATTTGGAATGAAGTCTATTGATGCCTTTATAAAAAACAGTTTCAGGGGCGCTTGGGTGGCTCAGTCTTTAAGTGTCTGCCTTCGGCTCAGGTCATGATCCCAGGGTCCTGGGATCGAGCCCCGCATTGGGCTCCCTGCTCCGCGGGAAGCCTACTTCTCCCTCTCCCTCGGCTTGTGTTCCCTCTCTCGCTGTGTCTCTCTCTGTCAAATAAATAAATAAAATCTTTAAAAAAAAAAGTTTCAGAGAAGTAAGAGCATGAAATCTTGACCACAATGTAGTCAAGAGATATGACAGCAAATATAGACAACTCTATCAAAGTTTCAATGTACACGAAAGTGGAGAAAAGGAATGGTAAATGAAGGTGCAAGTAGTATCAAGAGAAAGCTTTAAAAAATATGGCAGAAGTAGCAGGATGTTTGTGGGCTGGTGGGAAAAGTCTAGCAAATAAGTAAAAAAAAGAACAACAACAAAAGAAACAGAATGCAGAAAAGAGGAAAATTAGAGCACTATCTTTGAATAGGCAAATGGGGGTGAGATCTGGGACACCAAGAGGAAAGACGGCCTTTATTAGGAAAATGGATGGTTTACCCATTATAACTGAAGAGAAGGCAGAGTGTGTGAACTAGATGCAGGTAGGTGGGGAAATGTGGAAGTTTTCTTCTGATGGCTTTTATTTTCCCAATTAAAGAAGCTATGAGTGGGGATAAGGAAGATATTGTGAGAGGTTTGATCAGAGAAAAGAACAAAATGTTCATCTGAGGGAGTGGGACAGGGGAATACAGTGTAACTGCTGGTCACTTGAAGCAATCCCACCCAGCTGCATAGGTATAATGAACTTGGATGAAGGTTTAGTCAAGTGAGTGCATCAAAGAGAGGAGAAAGAAATTGAGGGAGTGGTTATGATGATTGGCCAAGGTATTTAAGCTGGCCCAGGAGGGAAGTAAGGTGAGTGAGGTACAGTGAAAGGGTGGTAGGAGAGGGCTTGCAGGTCCCAGTAAAGTTGAAGAATTATGCGGTTGGGCATTCTAGAGGAAGCAAATTCAAGAGATAGGAGTAAAGCTTAGAAAGTGAGATGCTTGACACTGAGATTATGGAGAAATTAAAGTTATTGTTAATAGCAAAACTTTGATGCCATCTCACCAACAAATGCACAATTAGCCTGCTCAGGATACCACACTCAGCTTTTCATTAGTTTTAATGGTAATGGCTGCAATGCCTTGCCCTTAGTCCCAAACAGCATGTAAGACTCACTATTAATGGCACAGACGGTCAAGACCAAAGCCATTCCTACTGCAGGGAAAGCAATTTTCACTGCAAATAATATCTTAAAGACAAAAGAATAAAGAACAAGATGATATGAAAACAGAAATGACTTGAGGCAAACAGTTCATCAAAAATAACAAAGAAGCAAATATCCTTGAGGTTAAGTGCTTTAGATGAAGATCCAACAACTGGCCGGCCACCAGATTCTGCAGAAACCATCCAAGGGTGTGGTAGCCTGACAATGGCTCCCAAAGATAGGTCATGCCCAGTGAGTGGGGAAAGGGTCTTTGCAGATACGCGGTTAAGTTAAAGATTTTGAGATGAGAAGACCATGCTATCACAAGAGAGAGGCAGAGAGCAAGTTTGACATGTGCAAAGGAGAAGATGATATAAAGACAAAGGCAGGTAGTGGAGCGATGCAGCCGCAAGCCAAGGAATACCACGGAAGGCCCGCAACCAGCAGAAGTTAGAAGAGGCAAGGAACAGATTCACCCCCCAGTGTCTCTGGAGGGAACATGGCCTGCTGACACCCTGATTTGGTGTTTCTTGCCTCCAAAACTGTGAGAGAATCAATTTCTCTTATTTTTTTAAGCATCTTAGTGTGTGGTCATTTATCATAGCAGCCAAAAAAACATGGACAACTTAATCTACCAAGTGTCTAAGAGGCTTGATACTAGGTTGGCCACCCTGGGAAGATCCAAGATGCATAGGACTTAGTTATTTTCTTGAAGGTTTTAACAATCTAGTTTAATCTGGAAAAAAAAAAAAGTCAATCAAATCCAGAAAATAAGAAGTCAAGCCACTTGAAGAAATGTGTCTTGAAATGTGGTAAGAAGATCCTATGTTAGGTCACAATAGAAGAAGAGTTATCCAGATTATGGATTGGTGAATAAATTCCAAAAAGATTTGCACTTTAGATTTGTTTCCAAAAAAATACAACATGGAGAATAGTCTTGTTATAATAACCTGATTACTTAGATCACTGTATTCAAAATGCAAACATTTTCTGGAATAGCCCACACAAAAGGGAACCTACCAAACACAGAACAGACTTACAACATGAGTGAAATAATTTAGCGTCATCTGTCCCCAAGTCTCAGCTTCAGCAATCACCCAAGAAACTAATGACTCTACATAGGAGGCACCTTAAAATTCAGAGCGATGAGGGTTCTAGAGAGGAGAGGGGTGGGGAATGGGTTAGCCTGGTGATGGGTATTAAAGAGGGCACGTTCTGCATGGAGCACTGGGTGTTACGCACAATGAATCAGAGAACACTACATCAAAAACGAATGATGTAATGTATGGTGATTAACATAATAATAAAAAATATAAATAAATAAAATGAAAACATTTAAAAATTAATTAATTAATTTAATTAAATTCAGAGCGAGAACTCTTCCACACCTTCGACCAAAAGCAAGCTTACCCCTAAGAAAACCCTCTAACCTAAACAAGAGCAACCAGGACATCAAAAAAACTTGAGAGGTATACACTGTAACTGGCAAGTCACTCAATGTTAATTTCAATCATTTTCTCTTTCCCCCTCAAAAACAGCTTCAAAGAACCACATGCCCAGTATTCAGGGTTATCTGTTCCGCATGCAGGACCCTCTTTGCAGCAACTGATGGGAAGGTGGCGGACCGCCCTGGACGTGCCAGCCCAGCTCCCGGCAGATGCTGCTTCGGCCTCATTAACAGTGGCAGCTAAAGACATAATCGAGTCCAGCTGCAGGCAGAGAGAACTGCTTGAGCTCATGGTTGGCTGGCAGGCTCCCGAATTCCCACTCAATAAGCAGTCATCATCTACTCACGGGATGACCTAGAACAAAATCCAGCAGTGAATGGCCTGTTCCCAAACACCAGGACACGTCACGCTCGTCACAGGCAGATTCAAATGAGATGAACTCCAATACCCCTGCTACTGCAGGGATCCCACAGAGCCGTTTCTGCCCAGCTTCTACATGGCTGCCTTGCTCTAAATGAGACCATTTGGGGTAATATCCAGGAGGAGATGAGTATCCGCCAACTTGCTGCATGTCGGCACTGCAGTGAAGTTGTACCAAGCTGGGAATCCTTGGGTTGGGAGGTCCCCTGTCCAGCTCTGGTCCTGGCTGGAACTTCAACACAAACCTCTTTATTAATCCTACTGAGGCACCAGGAATGATGCCCGTGTGACCTCACCAGCCTGCTTCGGCCCCAACTTTCTGATAATGCCAATCAAACACTTTGCAGCTTCATCAGGAGCATAGAAAGCAGGACAACAGGGGTGCCTGGGTGGCTCAGTCGGTTAAGTGTCTGACTTTTGATTTTGGCTCAGGTCATGATCTCGGGCTTGTGGGATCAAGCCCTGCCTCGGGCTCTCGCTGGGCATGAAGGCTGCTTGGGATTCTCTCTCTCCCTCTGCCCCTCCCCCTGCTCTCTCACGCATGAGCATACTCTCTCATGCCCGCTCACTCTCTCACGCACTCTCTCTCTCAAAAAAAAAAGAAAGGAAGAAAAAACAAGCAGGACAACACTGATCTGAACCTGCACCAGATGCAGGCTAGAGGAAAAGGAAAAACAAAAAATCTAAAAGAAGCAAGAGGTGGAAAATGTTTACACTTGTTAAAAAACATCCAATTTGCCAAATAACTTGTTTGAAATCTTAGAATTTAAAATGTAAACGTTCTTCTATTTGGAGGTCAGAGTTGGCCTCCAAATGCTGCTTTTCCTCCCAACTTTTCTAAAGGAAGAGCTAGGTTATGGAGTTAGATGGGTGACAAAGGGAAGGATAAGAGCAAGCCTCGAAAGCTCCACAATATAGCCAAACAAGGAATAGGGCAGCCCACCTAACCAACCACGCTCTGAATACATTCATTCTTTTTTTCTTTCTTTCTTTCTGCCAAGGACAGGAGTTGGGAGAGGCTCACAACCTGTGCGCAAAAGAAATGCTCAGGCTCGTGTTTCTGCTCCCATTGCATGGCATGGGGAAGAATTGTAAACCTGAAGGATGGCCCGGTAACCTGTGGCCCAGATTAAAGTACAGTATCACGATTTCATAGGTCAATTACAAATGCCTTGTAGTCTTAACCAGACATGCAATATGCCTTTTTTTTTTCTTTAAACAAACAGCACTATTTGATTAACAGCCCCCATGGAATGGGGAACTCATTTATTATTTGTAGTTCATCAAAAGAATAGGACTTATCAGGTGATTGAGGAACTGAAAACAGTCTACTGGTAAAAAGGCTCCCTTTTATTAAGGACAATGCAGCCAGCAGCCAGCTAGAACCCCACCTGGGCTGACATTCAGCTGACAAGATGCTAATCTGCACTATCAGGAACACAGCTGTGCAAGAGCGCCTGGGAAGGTCAGTCATTGTATGGCAATAAATTTCATTCTGTTGAATTTCTATAGTGCTTTTTAAGATTTTATTTATTCATTTGACAGAGAGAGAGACAGCGAGAGAGGGAACACAAGCAGGGGGAGCCACAGAGGGAGAGGGAGAAGCAGACTTCCCGCTGAGCGGGGAGCCCCATGTGGGGCTCGATCCCAGGACCCTGGGATTATGACCTGAGCTGAAGGCAGACGCTTAACGACTGAGCCACCCAGGTGCCCCATAGTGTCTTTCTAACCCATAGCCGATTTCCCCCTTCCACACCCCCAGTCCGGCATATCTCACCTTATAATTTTGAAAATGCTGGAGCAAAAACTTCTCCTAAAATAAAACATACTCCTATTTTTAGTGGTTCCCTTTCTCTGGGTCTTGGACTCCAAGGCCCCTAAGTTACTGACAATGATTTCTAAATCCACATACATCTAGACGTCAACTACACACTTGCCCATATATGTGTGGCTTTCTGAGGGCATTGTGGCAAAGGCCAGCTTGCGTTACCCCCCCCCCGAGGTCACAGCCGTCCCCCCACCCTCCCTGGCTACGGGGTGTAGCCATGTGACTGACTGGATTCTTTGGTGGGATCATAGGGATTGGGACCCTACTGGAGATTTGAGTCTCATCAGGAACACAAAAAAATGGACATGGGCAGAAGTGATACATTCCACTCCTAAGATTACCCCAAGAAAACCTCCCAGGCGGTTCTCAGCATTCTATTCCCCCTCGGTCCCCCAGACACAGGCACCAGGGTGACCTTGGAAGCCATGCGTTAAAGACAGCACAGCCTGCATCACACCAGTCCCTGAATGACTGCGGGCAGCAGAGCCCCCCCCAACCCCATTTCAACCCTGCCAGTTGGACTTTATGTGAACAACAACAACAAAGCACTATTTTGTCAAAACACGGAGATTTCAGGATTTTACTATTACAGCCGCTAATGCTTCTTTAACTAATATACATACATAGGTGCTACTGTGATTCACAATGGTATACATTCAATTTCTTTTTCATTTTGGTAAGGGCACTTAACAGGAGTGTATACATTCATTTCAAAAGCAATACCCAGCTCAGAGGTGTTTTTTTTCCCTCACTGTATATTCACTTGAAAAGCACTTCATTAATGTTTTCAGCAATTCCAGGCACTGAGCTAGATGTGACATATATGGAGGGAAATAAGTCAGTCTATGGCCTCAAGCTTACAGCATATTGGGATAGCAGACATATCCTAAAAATACGAAGAAGTGCATCATTACACATTACAAGTGCTTGAAGCAAACAGGGCACTGTGAGTCACAGAAGAGACCTAAGAGACTAGGGCAGGGGGAGTGGAGGGACAGCTCTTTCTGGGGAAGGGACATTTAAGCTGGAGAACAGATGGATGAGTGTAAACTAATTAATTAAAAATAAAGAGGGACACCTGGGTGGCTCGGTCAGTTAAGCGTCTGCCTTCGGCTCAGGTCATGATCCCAGGGGCCTGGGACCGAGCCCCGTACTGGGCTCCTTGCTCAGCAGGGAGCATTTTTCTCCCTCTCCTCCCTGCTTCTCTCTCTCTCTCTCTCTCTCTCTCTAGACAGCCCCTCCCCACTGCTTGTTCTCAATCTCTCTCAAATAAAGAAATAAATCTTTAAAAAAATAAAGCATATATTTCAATGGGGATGATAACACCCCCAAGCAGATGAAAAATTGGGTTCTTGAATGCGGGAGAAGAGGATACCTCCCAATAGCAATGGTTTGAAGATCCATTCAAAGGGCCACAGTACATGTAAACAGATTATTCATTTATGGCATTAAAATTTCATGGGGGTGGTGGTGGGATTAAGAGGAAGTATCTTAAAATGTCTAAAAAGGGAGGTGATAATAAAAAAACAGTCTCAGAAACACAGGTCTAAAGCCAACAGGAATCTACTGAAGGTGTTAGCAAGGGAACGCCACGACCTGATGTGCATTTCTAAAAACCCCGTCAGAGTTATTAATATTTTTGTGCTAAAAAAATCATATTAGAAAAGTTTAGAAACCTTTGTTCATTTTAGAACTTATGGTTAAGTGGTATTAACCCACCAAAACCATATAATCCAAACTCTTCCTTGTAGAGATTCAAAAGGAAAATGAAACTCAGAAAGGCTCTGTACCTAGTGTGTTGAAAATCATGCAACTGGCAAGCAGCAAGCAAAGTTTGAATCCTGTTCTACTTCCTTCAGCACTGTTCCCCAAATTCTACACTACCCCGCACACATCTACGCTGTTCATGCAATTATTTGCATGGCTACGCTCTACATATTGATTCATATTTGACCACCCTTTACACAATATTTGAGTCAGATGTACAGAAAGGAAGAAAAGGTAATTTTTTGCCATGCTTCTAGATTTTTCGAGGAAAAATAATGTCCGAGCCTCATGCTGTCACCTATCTTGAAGACTGTCAAGATTTGCAGGTTACTAAACACAAGAATCCATTAGCTCTGTTGCTTCAGTCACACATGTAGGGGATAGTCACTGGCAGAAGATTCTCAAAGTGAGTATTTAGTCTAAATTTAAATAGCTGTTCCCTGGGTCTGAATAGTAAACTGGAGGTCTGAAGAAGAAGACATTGCTTCTCTTTTATAATAAAGAGAAAAAGAAGCACACCTGAAACAAAATGGAACATGAGTGGTCACAGCGGCACCATTCACAAGGGCCAAATGTGGAAGCAACCCAAGTGTCCACTGGTAGATGAATGGATAAACAAAACGTGCTACCTTCATAAAATGGCTTAGTATTCAGCCTTAAAAAGGACATTCTGACACCTGCTACAACATGGATGAGTCTTGAGGACATCACGCTAAGAGAAATAGCCAATGACAAAAAGAGAGAAGTGAAGTCACTTAGTGTGAAGTCACTATGATCTGGGGGTGGTTTGTTAACCACAGCATAATCTAGCCCATCTGGACTAATACGGAGTTTTCTAAGGAGCAATAGAATATGAGAATTTGAATTTCAGATCATATCAACAAATGTTTTTTAATTGTAAAAAAAAAAAAAAAAAAAAAAAACCTTTATTTCTCTGTAACTGATTTCTGAAAGAAAATACACAATTAGCACTCTTCCTAAAATGTACAAGACATTTGACAACGACTATTAGCAGTACGGGAAACTTCCTTCTTTCCACACATAGAACTACATCATAGACTATGCATGACTCAGTGGACAGCCTGTGTATATTTTGTTTGGCTGGTTTGTGATAGAGATGAGGAGAACATCCTAAATAATAGGCACATGAAACATTTCCTTCCTCTCTTCCAAGAACGTAGCAACAGTTGCTACATCACACTTGGGTAGAGAAGGTGTTCAGCAGCACGTACTCTCCCTTTCATCGAGTGTCAAGTTCCTGGAGGCTGCGGACGATTTTCTAAATAAGTATCTGTTAATCTTCCAGGGGCATGATGACTCGAGGAGAAAATACACAGAAGCCAGTCTCCAGCAGGTTATGTGAGGGGGTGAAGACGGAGGGTTCCCCCCAGACCCCTTCCTCCCCATCATTCCTCACTGTAGGCAGAGTGACTGCGACCTGAAGCTGTTCTCAAACATCTGAAAACCATCTATAAAAAACTGAGGTTACTACAAATAAAGACACTTTAAGCTGGTGGTTCGTATCTTTAGTTCATGATGTAACTAGACACTAAAATAATAGCATATGCTCTGGTGGGAAAAATCACCAGAGTTAGGAGACGTGTGGTCCACTCCACCTCTCCCACTAACAAACTGGGACATGTTGCTCAAATTCCTAGGACCTTATTTCTCTCATCCATAAACAGGAGAGATCAAATCAATGTTTCCCAAAATATGGTCTTTGGTCCAACTATGTGCGAATCCTCTGTGGGTATGTGCATGAGGGGGACGGGTCCCTCACAACTGCAGACTCCTAGGACCTACCCTTTTCCCACTGAATGAGATTCTGAGAGTGAGGCCCAGGAATCTGCATTTTAAAGCTTCCAGGCTTTTAGTTGCATGGCTGTAGTCTTTGGTGACCTTTTGAATTGCACGATACAGCCAAACTGACTAATGCACGACGAAGTGTGTGACCCATACATAATACTGAAGAATCCCTAAGTCTTCTTCTGGCTATATAATCCCATAGTCACGGGCAGAGCTGAAAACAAGTATGTAGCTCCAGCCCCACCCATTCCATCCCCCCCCCAAAAAAATGCATAATGCTCGAGTTCATCCCAGTGTAAATCAAATATTACAACTGATCGGGTATTACTCACTACTGAACATGATTTCCCTGTTTGTTTCACTTCATCGCCGTACTCTACCCCAAGAGAGTCCGAGTCCAATCACACCCTAGAGAACACATGTTAATACCACATGGGATATTTTAGGGCCAGATCTTTACACCATGTTAACTCCATGTTTTCTCATAAAATGGTCTCCAAACATCAAAATTTGTAAAACAATAAAATATTTCTGTGCTGCATCTGTAGGCAAATAGGTGCAACTATATACACTTAAGCAGAGAAGGGACAGTAAATAGTTGTTGAAAGATTAAAAACTAAAACATAAACATGGGAATGGAGAGAGTACCTGTGATCGTGTTTGACAACTGGCAGGCAGTGAGCACTAATGTCCTTCCCTGAAGAAGTCGGACTCCTAGTTACACAGACACTTGGTAAATTCAGAACTAGGTCCTCTAGGACCTTTAGACCTCAGGTCCACTATCTTTTTTGTAACACTGACCAAAATTTTATGCACACTGGGAAAATGTAGGAGTCTCTAAAAAGTGTGCACAATAACCAGAATGAGCTCTAATGGGGTTTGGAGGTGGAGTGGGACAGGAAAATAGAACACAATGAAAGAGGAAAAATGGTGCTAACTTTCAGTTAAACATGGTAGATTGAACACCGTATTTTCTCTCTTCCCTCCCAAATGTCCACTAAAATAACAAAAAATAAATAAAGATGACAAGAGAACTGGAAAGGAGACAACAGCAGACAAAAGATGCCAATAAATTTTTGGAATATGGAAAATGGATGGAAGAATTGTTACTGACTTAACAGTATTGTGCTCACAAAGTGATACAGTGATGAGAAGCAAAACCATTTGGGCTGTAAAACTCCAGAAAGGCTTCAGACTTGGAGGCATCCGGTGCTGCAAAAAGGTCGGGGGTGAAGCTTTGGCTATAACTATGAATACCAGTTGAAAGCTTACCTAAAGACAACTCTGTTGAAAAATAAAATTGAGAAAATCTTTTAAAAGTGTAAAAAAAGAGGGCACCTGGGTGGCAGAGTTGGTTAAGTGTCTGCCTTCTGCCCAGGTCCTGATCCCGGGGTCCTGGGATGGAGCCCCACATCAGGCTCCCTGTTCAGTGAGGAACCTGCTTCTCCCTTTCCCTCTGCCTCTCCCCCTGCTCGTGCATGGACTCTCTAATAAATAAATAAAATCTTAAAAAAAAAAGAAAGTATTAGAAAAGGTGACAATAAAGACAAGAGAAAAGATTTTTAAGAGCTAGATGGTTGATCCAGAAGATTTAATAATTAACAGGAGTTTCACAAAAATCAAATACATAAGGTGCCGGCAAAGAAATTATCAAAGAAATATGAAAATACATATTCCCCAAAGTGAAGAGCATTGATCTATTCAAGGTCTGTGGAAAACCTGGCACACTGAATTTAAATAGCCCACACCGAAGCACAGTATCGTGACACTTTGGCTCAGTAACTGGCAAACTATGGTTCATGGTCCAAATCTGGCCCACTGTCTGTTTGGGTAAATAGTTTACTGGAACACAAACAGATTCATTCATTTATATATTGTCTATCGCTGCTTTCATGCTATGGTAGCAGAGTTTTGACAGAGACGGTGTGCCTACAAAGCCTGAAATACTTTCCTAAGAGAAATGAAAACATGTCCACACAAAAACTTGCACATGTATGCTCATTAGCAGCATTACTCATCATAGCCAAAAGGTAGAAATAACCCAAATCTATAGCCACAGACAAATCAATAAACAAAATATGGTATTTCTCTACAAAAGAATATTTTTCGGCTATAAAGGAATGAAGTATTGATATATGCTACCACTTGGATAAACAGTAAAAACATGCTAAGTGAAAGAAGCCAATCCCAAAAGCTTATATATTATGTGATTTCATTCATATGAAAATCCAGAGTAACAAAATCTACAGAGAAAGAAAACAGATTACTGGTTGCTTGGGGAGCAAGGGGGTGGGTGGAAAGTATGGGTGTGATAGTTAAAGGGTACAAAGTTTCTGTTGAGTTGACAAGAATTTCTAAAATTGACTCGGGTGATGGTTGCACATCTAACAATTTAAAAATCCACTGAACTGTGCACTTTAAATGGGCGAGTTGTGTGATATGTGAAGTATATCTCAATAAAGCTGGTTTTTAAAAAAGGAAATGTACTAGAAAAAATAGAATAAGAAGATACTACTTGGCCCACTATGCCCATTCTAATATATTAATACTGACCATTAGTACTGATCATTCCCATTTATTAATACTACAATACTGACTCAATGTCATATTAATAAAATGTAAAATGTGATAAAAGATCATGAAAGAATGATGAACATAGAATATGAAAGAGAATTAAGAAATCATACCATAATGGGATCTTAATGGAATATGAAAAAATCACATTAAAGGTATAAGAACTATGGAGGTGACTATCATATGAAAAATCTCAAAGAATTAAAAATAGTTATCTAATATAGGGGCACCTGAGTGGCTCAGTTGGTTAAGCGACTGCCTTTGGCTCAGGTCATGATCCTGGAGTCCCAGGATTGAGTCCCGCATCAAGCTCCCTGCTCGGCAGGGAGTCTGCTTCTCCCTCTGACCCTCCCCCATCTCATGCTCTTGTGCTCTTTCTTTCTCTCTCTCTCTCTCTCTCTCTCTCTCTCATTCTCTCTCAAATAAATAAAATCTTAAAAAATAAAAAAATAGTTATCTAATAATACAGCCAAAAGCAAAGTGGATTTTAGAGCACAGTCTACTACTAGGGATAGAGAGGTCATTTATTAATGAAAAAGCGGTCAATTCACCAAAAAGACATAATAATTCTAAGTATTTATGCACCCAATTATAGAGCTTCAAAATAAATGAAAGAAAAACTGATAGAACCACAAAAAGAAATAGACAAATCCACAATAGCAGATGGAAACTGTAATATCCCTCTCTAAATAATTGATATACTACATATATAAAAAAATCAGTAAAGATACAGAATATACTCCCAACCAACTTGATCTAATTGACATTTATAGAGCAGTCAACCCAACAACATCTAGACTGATTAGGGAAACTTAGAAGACACAAATTTGTAGAAAGATTAATTCCTTCTGAATACACATAGAACATTTACCAAGACAGACCATATTCTGGGCCATAAAACAACTGTCAATAAACCTAAAAGGATCCAAGTTATATCAAGTGTGTTCTCTTAACCACATTGAAATGAGAATTGTTAACAATGATATCTGGAAAATCTCCAGATATTTAGAAACGAAACAACTCATTTCAAAATACATATAAGTTAAAGAAGAAATCAAAGAGAAATTAGAAAATATTTTGAACTAAAGAAAAATGAAAACACGTTTATGGTATGCCAATAAAACACCACTGAGGAAAAATTCAGGTCACTAAACACCTATATTTGAAAACATAAAAAGTCTATCAATGGCCCTAGAATTCACCTAATGAAACTAGAAAAATAGGACCAAACAAAATACAAAATAGAAGAAAGTATATAATAAAGATGAGAGAAGAAAGGAGTAAAATAGAAAACAATAGAGAAAATCTGTGAAACCAAGCCTGGTTCTTTAAGAACATCTATAAAATAAACAAGCCACTAAGCAGATTGATCAGGAAAAAAGAAAGAATAAATAAATAACCATTATCAGGAATAACAGAGGATATACCTCCATGTTCTAAACATAGTTTTAAAATAGTAAGGGAGCATTATGAACTACTTTATGCCAATAAATTCAACAACTTAGATGAAATAGACAAATTTGTGAAAAACACAAACTACCAAAGCTAACTCAAGATAAAATAGATTACCTGGAGAGCCCTCTATCTATTCAAGAATTTAAATTTGTAGTTAATCTTTACACTAAGCCAACTCCAAGTCCAGGTGGCTTCACTGTTGAATTCTACAAAACATTTAATGAAGAAATCAGACACAAACTCTTCCAGAAGAGAGGAATATTGAAGAAGGAATATTTTCCAACTTACTCTGAGGCCAGCATTACATTGATACTAAAAACAAACAAAGACATAACAAGAAAACTACAGAACAGTATCTTTCATGGACACAGATGCAAAAATTTGAATCAAAATTTAGTAAACTGAATCTAACATTTTTTTTTCTTTTTAGAGAGAGAGATTGAGCAGGGCAGGGAGGGGGAGAGGGAGAGAGAGAATCTTAAGCAGACTCCACTGCTCAGCATGGAGCCCAACTCGGGGCTCACTGTCACCACCCTGAAATCATGGCCTGAGCCAAAATCACAAGTCTGACACTTAACTGACTGGGCCACCCAGGCACCCGTTTATTTTGATAATTTTTTTTTTTCTTAGAGAGGGGAAGAGAGAGAGGTACTAGGGAGGGGCAGAGGGAGAGGAAGAGAGAGAATCCCAAGCAGACTCCTGCTGAACGTGGAGCCAGATGTGGGGCTCAATCTCATGACCCTGAGATCATGACCTGAGCTGAAATCAAGAGTTGGAAACTTAACCAACTGAGGCACCCAGGCACCCTTAGCAATAGTTTTAAAAAGGATAATATATTAATCACTAAACCAAGTTTCCCAGGAATGCAAGGTGGTTAACATCTGAAAAATCAATGTAATTCATCATATTAATAAACAACAAAGGAAAATCCATGTGCTAATTAGACACAGAAAAAGCGTCTGACAAAAATCCAACATTCATTTCTAATAAAAACTCTCAGCAAATGGAAAAATAAAAAGAACTTCCTCCAAATTGATAAAGGGCATCTACAAAAAACTTAACACCTAACATCAGAATTAATGGTAAAACATCAAATTACTTTTCCTAAAATCAGGAAAAGGCCATCAGTGTTCTAAACAGTATTATTAAACAAGAAATTTAAAACATCCAGATTGGTAAGGAACAACGGTCTTTATTTTCATGACATGATCACATGTGCAGAAAGTCTGATGGGATATAACAAAAAGCTACTGTAACTAATAAGCAGGTTTGGCAATTTTGCAGACTATGCAAAATTCAATTGTTTTTATATACTAACAAGGAATAATCAGACACAATTTTTTAAAAACAGTGCCATTTAAAAGAGTACCAAAAATGTGAAATACTTAGTATAATTTGACAAAAATATGTAAGATCTATACACAGAAAACTACCAGATATTGCTTAGAGAAATTAAAGACTGAAATAGAGAGGGATCATAAAATTTAATATTGTTAGGAGGTTAATTCTCTCATAACAGAATAGCTTAGGAAACCCTTGCAAATCAAATCCCTGCATTATTTTTTAACTGGCAAGTTGATTCTAAAATGCATATGGGGTCAATATTCTTGAGAATGAAGGACAAAGCTAGAAAAATCATGCTTTCTCAGTTCAAGACTTACTGTAAAGCTACAGTACTAAAGATAGTGTGGTACTGGCATGGCAAGAAACATATAGTTCCCCAAAATAGAGTAGAGAATCCAAAAGATAGACCTACTCATGTATGGACAACTGATTTTCCAGATAATTGCAAAGGCAATTCAGTGGAGAAAGGAGTGTCTTTGAAAAAATCATGCTAGAGGGACACCTGAGTGTCTCAGTCGGTTTAGCAGCTGACTCTTGACTTCCACTCAGGTCATGATCTCAGGGTGGGGAGATGGAGCCCCCTCTCGGTTCTGCACTCGGCAGGAGTCTGCTTGAGATTCTCTCCTTCTGCCCCTCCCCCCCCCACCCCGCAATCTGTGCACACTCACTCACTCTCTCGCTAAAATAAATAAATGAGTTTTAAAAAAATCATGTTAGAAAAATTGAATATCCATAGGCAAAAACAAAAAAAAAAACAAAAAAATGAACTTGGGTCCTCATCTTGTACACATACAAAAATTAACTCAAAATGGAACACAGACCTAATGTAAAACATAAAACCACAGACTTCTGGGGGAAAACCTCTATGATCTTGGGTTAGGCAAATATTTCTTTAAAACAAGAGAAAACATACAATCTACCAAGAAACAATGCAGTAACTTCAGCTTCATCAAAATTAAAATGTCTGCCCATCAAAAAACACTGACAAGAAAGCGAAGACAAGCCATAGACCAGGAGAGAATATCTGCAAATGATACACTGATAAAAGACTGATAGCCACAAAATATAAACAATGCTCAAAATTCAGTACGAAAACAACCCAGTAAGAAGTGGGCAAAATGTCTGAATAGAAATTTTGCCAGAGAAGATATATGGATTTGAAATAAGCCCATGAGAAAATGTTCATCATCATTTATCATTAGGGAACTGCAATTCAAACCCAAACTCCTACTATACCTACTTGCATGGCTAAAATACAAGACTGACCTCGCCAGGTGTGGGCAAGGATGCAGAGAAACTGGAACTTGCGCATAGTGCTAGTAAGAATGGAAAATGGTACAACCTTCTGCAAAACTGACATTTTCCTAAAAACTTAAACATACACCTACCAGTGATTCAGCCATTCCATTCCTAAGTATTTACCTAAGATGAAACCACACGTCCAAAGACTTGCATACAAATCTTCATAGCAACTTTGTGACAGCCAAAAATTGGAAACATATTGTCAACTCTAGGTGAAAGCTGATTGGCAACAAACTATGGTATATAGAAGCAACCTACTACTACACATTATTGATGCACCCTACAGCATGGACAATCTCCAAATAATTAGGCTGAATGAAAAAAAGCCAGATCAAAAAAAGTGGGGAAGAGGGGTGCCTACTATATGATTACATTGGCATAAAATTCTAGAAAATGCAAACTAATCTGTATTAACACAAAGCACATCACAGTTTGCCTGGTGATGTTGGGTGCGAGGAAGAGTGGCATGGAGAGATTGCAAAAGGTAATGAGGACACTTTGGGGTGATGGTGTCATGGGTGTATACGTATATCAAAACTTAAAATTGCATACTTTAAATATGTGCAGTTTATTGTAGGTCAATGATAACTCAAAATAATACAAAACTAACAAAAAATTTGCTTTGGGGCCATGAGATCTGAGGTGAAGAGAAAGAGTAGAACAAGAATTTGCTGTGTTTTCTTATAAGCCCATAATTGTTGTGTTGTTTTTTCTTAACCATGCAGAATCATGATAAAAATAAAACAAGAGCAAGAACTATAAGAGGATAACAAAAGAGACAAGAAAGACTTCTTTAAGGTCTTTAGTTGAAAATTTGGTGCTCATAAAGGCACAAATTCTTTCCAGCCACCCTGGAACTATTACTTGATTACTGAATTCCTAATAAGGATGCACTTTAGACTATCACAGTAAATGAAAATATTCCATTTTAACGTTTGAATGAGCTATCCCCGATATGCCACCAAAAGAACATGAACTGCTACTAAGTGACATTTTTAAGCCATAGTAATGGATTTGTGCTGATCTAGCCACAACCCTCTCCAACAACCTTGTTTATTTTTACAGTGGCTTGCTACAGATGGGTTGTAGAAATCATTAAGTAGTTGATAACCCCTACCGGTTTAAACCATTAATTATCTACTTCCTTACCTGGGAGCAATTTGAGCAATGGGATGAATTTGGGTTCAGCTGATGAAATTGATATCAGTAAAATAATCAGTTTCAGAAGAGCCTAGAGTGAGCTACCTTCCAATTACACAGGGAAAGAAAAGAATCTTGCAAGTTAGGAGAGTAATTCAGTTAGAACAGAAGCAAAGGAAAATAACCCCTGAAAGCAGAAATTCAGTGAGGGGAAAAAAAAAAAATGGAGAAATTGTGGTGTTTCAAATAATTTGATTCACATTAAGATTGTTCTTTGGACTTGGGGGAAATATGGCTCAGGTGTAATTCAGTTTAGGGAGCCAGAAGCTCTTGAACACAGACCCTCCTTCTACTAGGGCTACAATTTATACAAAGACCTCTGATCACTCTGATAGTCATGCTTTCGTGTCCTGAGGGCTTTGATTTGAAAACAGCTTAAAGAATGTATACATTCCAAACAATGTTCAAATCATTTGGCACCGGCTATGGTTTGTAGAATGATTTCTTCTTGATATTAAATAACCTCAAGGTTCTGGTCTGCTTAATTCACTGATTAGAAATAATGCCCATGTGGTGAAGTGAGGACATTAAGCCATGTTGCAAGATGAGCTGCTTCTGCCTGTCACCTAGGTTCGCTCTATAGCGGATTGCATTCCACCAGGATCCAGAACCCAGCTACCACTTTAAACTCTTTTCTATCCCTTCTCTGACAAATTTAGTCAGGCTTCTCACATGTGGAGAGCAGCCCTGCCTAACGCAACAAGAAAAACTCACTAGGAATTAAACAACAAACCACTTCCAATACACACAAAAGGCTCAAGTCTGCTTTTATCATCTTTATCCAGAAGAAAGTTGGTTGAGAAGTGGAGCAAGGAAGAACAGGTATGTAATGCTAGGAAAAATCAGTTTGCCCTGAACATCAAGCACTGAATGATTGATTTGGAAGAAGGAGAAAATAGTATACGCACAAATCCTACAGTACGCATCTTAGCATGTTCTTTAGCAACCTCACTGGGTTCAAATATTATCAGATACATTACCCGAATCTCAAGGATAAGGTAGAATTACTACCTCTGTGATGACTTAGAAATAAGATAGAAGGCTTTCTGTCTTGGTTTGGCTTAGGTGCCAACCTGTCTGGTGTTGTTGAGGCTGGTGGTACCTTGGAGAACAGAGACCAACACCCTCATTTTGCAGATGAGGAAATAGAAGGTTAAGGGCCTTAACCAAAATGACACAGAGACGCAGCCCGGACTGGATGCTAGGCGTTAAGATCCTCTCCTTAGCCACTCTTAGGCCCTTTACTGGTCTCCTTTGACTTTCCTTTTGGGGTCATGATTCTGTCAGAAGAGGTCACTGTACGCAAGTCATTTTTACACAGCGGTTTTCAATCCAGCTAAACAATGGAATCACCTGGAAGCCACATATATTCTGACGCTGGGGCTTCAACCCTCCCCCAAGGATTCTGATGTAATCCAGCTGGGGTGTGGCCCGAGCAGGGGAGTTTCAAGAGCTCCCTTGGGCAATCCTAACGTGCAGCCATCTCTGAGAAACCTTGCCATGGAGCAAAGCTTTTTGGAAATGAAACGTGCTAATAATTAAGACAGGCTTTTGCAATGGGTTTTCATACTCCAAACTAGGCAGGTGTTCCTTGTTGAAAATTTCTACCGCTTAATAGGGTCTTCCCTGCTCCTCAGGTTCTAGCCCGCTCTGTGCCCCTCTTAACCATCATTGTTGGGTCCCCTCGGCCTCTAAAAGCTCATCACTGCCATCAAAATGACCATTAAAAGAGAGACCTGAAAACAAGTTTCAAAACGTTCAGTAAAAGCGAGGGAAGGAAATCCCCCGATTTGGACAAGTCTCCATAAGCAAAACAGAGGAAAGGGAGGCTATCTGGCCATAATTCCGGCCAAGAGTGTTTGGGCATTTTCCCAGAATTACCCAAGTAATCCCGTGAAAAGCGAATCTATGTAGGCTACATTATGTACAAACTGCCTAACTCGTGAGTTTTAATCAAAAGTTACCTGACTCCAGAAAGCGTTAATGGCAAAGACACCACATGCATCATAGGTTTGACTGGCCCCTGACCCCTTCCCTAAGCATCTCCCTCTAGGGTCTTGCAGTAATAAACCAGAACCAAGCAGACTGTGAATTAAACACTCTGCTCTGCGTTGGGACCTGAGCCACCCACTCCGGAGAACGCCCCAATGCCTACACCCTTCTAGCTCAAGAGAAAAACCCTAGGAGTATTCGAGGGGGCGTGGTGAGGACGAGTCCCAGAGCGCCGTCCAGAACCTCCTTTTCTCCACCGCAGAGGCTCCGGGAGCCCCCTTGTCCTGCGTCTGCACACCTTACAACGCTCCGCCCCCGACGCAGGTGGCCCTAGGACTAGGGTGTCAGAAGTTCACTGGGTCCCGGGAAGGACGGAAGTGAGGAGGAATGTCCCAGAGGCCGAGCCTCCCCCGCGCCGCCCGAGCCTCCACCGGCAAGCAGGGTCTACGCGAAGGACTGTCCGGAAGAGGTGCGGGGTCGCGGACTCCCTGGAAGAGGGCCTCATCCTGGCTCAGGCACCGCCTCCTCCCCGCGACTCTGTCCCGCTGGAGGCAGGACCCCGGCGCGAGCCGGACGCCGGGACAGGTCCCAGGAGGCTGGGCTGAGGCTCAGCGCGGGATTTGACCCCAGCAGCCAGGAGCTCGCCACGAGGGGCCGCCTTAGCCCCAGGCCGTGCCACCTGTCCTGGCCGGGGTGGCAGCGCAGCCCCAGGACAGGCCCCTGGCTACAGCTCTCCCCGCTCTAGCCGACTAGAAGAAAAGTCCGGGGGGGGGGGGGACGCCAGGCGCGGAGACCGCCTCACCTGTCCGGCGACATAGAGCAGGCACCAGGTGCCGCCGAGGATGCGAGCCAGGAGCCTCGAGTGCCAGGGCGCAGCCAGCCGTGCCATGGTCCCCCAGCAGGGAGGGAGGGGAGTCCGGCCGAGACCCCTCCCTGGAAGCGGCAGCCGCCTCCCGCGCGGGCTGCAGGGCTCCGCCGCGGCCGCAGCAGCCGGCGGGCGGACTGGGGCGTGCGCCTGCGGGGCAGGGCTGCGCTCGGCTCCGCCGCGCGTCCTCTGAGCCGCCCTGCGGCCGCCGAGCCCGGCTGCTTTGAATGGGAGCGCGTGCGCTGGGGGTGGGGGCGTTATTTGTGAATGTGCTGCTTGTCTTGGCTCGGGATGGTTCGCGCTCCAACTCCCCCCCCCCGCAGCACCCCCTCCGGCTCCTGCTCCTCCCCTCCTGTGTCAGCCCAGCAAAGGCGGGGAGCGCAGACACCCAGCCGCCCGGGCAGCGACTGCGTGCGCCTTTCGGGAAACCGGAGCGGGGCTAAGCGCTGGCTGGATTCTATTTATTTATTCTTTTTAAAGGGAGGGTCTCGCACTGCACACCTTGGACGCGTTTGGAATCCGACCCTGCCTGCCCTGGGAGAACACTGGCTGAGAAGGAGAGGCTCCTTTCCCCGGAACGAGTCCCCAGGGCCATTCCCCGCGCGCTATCCCTAGAGTTTGGCGCGCTGCAGCCGCGCTGGGAACCACGCAAGGCCCTGCAGGGACCGGGGAAGAGGGGGCTATGATTAAGAAATTCTACCGCACACAATGCGCAGAACTGAACGTAATGGTGTGTAGTCCGTGGAGACCCATCCTCTGGGTAGGCAGAGAGATTGTCCCGTGGGGTTACTGTTTTGCAACCAGGGTCTGGGGGAAGAGGACTTCGCTCGAGAGCCGCGGGGACCCACGACAGCCGGGTTGGGACGCAGTGAACCAAGAGACAGCGTCACCCATAAGTGACCCAAAGTGAGGCTGACTTTGCTTGTCTTCTTGTGCCAGTGGTTTTCTGGGGCAAGCCAGAGCACTCCCTTGTCCAGTGCGGGCCGTGTTCTTATTAATTAGACTTGAGGCTTTCAGGCTTTCTCTGTAACAGAAAGCAAACTTCGTGCCCTTTGGAGCTCTTTGCCATGGGGACCCAGGTTCATTTCTCCCTGAAAACCTGGCGCTCCAGAGCCAGTCTCCCAAAGCATATTTATGAGAAAGTAAATCCCCCACCCTTCTCCCAACCGTCTTGCAGGCCACTCCACCCCTCTCGAACCTTGGCAGTGAAGCCAACAGAGGCGGGGGAGCTGGCCCCACTTCAGTAAACTCTACGATAAGACGATTCAGCGCAGCGCTCCTGAAACAACTTTTGTGAAGTTCCCACGTGCGCGCACTGGGATGAGCCCAGCATAAAATGAAGACGCCGCCATACTCCCTAGCAACCATTCATTCAAGCCATGTATTCTTAAAGCCAAGCGCTGTACTTAAGCGCTGTAGCCCATCAGTGACCTAGACAGATTTGGATCTTGCCCATTTTAATTGCATAAACAGACTGGACGCAAACTGTCTGCTAACCACAAGAGGCATAGTTAGGGCAGAAACGCCTATAGGAAGTGAATGTTTAAAACGTGCCAGCATGAGGGTTTGTGTCCAGAATACGGTGATTTTTTTTTTCTAGTATAGAGTCAAGGAGCTGCTTCTCAGAATTCATCTATTTACTCATTATGAGTGTATTTGAGTTCTCAAGAAAATCAGAGGTGGAAAAGAAAAATAAAATCTCTCTTTGAACTTAGAATCCCAGAAAGTCAAAGCTTGAAGTTCAAAACCTTGACATTTGTCTTCAGGGTTGAAGGCCTGTTTTTCAACTTCAATTGGTAAAGAGGAAAGGGTAAGATGCTTAAAGACAAGATACCAAACACAAAAAGGAACAGAGACCACAGAGGCTGGAAACAGGAAAGTGTTCTGTGGAGGACTGCAAATGGCTTATTTTGCTAGGATGTTTGAGCCACAGGTTGAGCAGAAAAAGGCTAGGTGCTTTGCCTGGTGCGGTGGTGGTCCTAACATGATGGGGTGGGAGAAGGTAAAGCACCAGGCTGGAAGATAAAAAGGAACCCACACTGATGTACCAGGCAACATTAACTGAATTAAATCTTTAAAAAGCCCTCCAGATAGGTGCATTTATAACAACTGGACATATGAGAATCCTATAACTCAATGGCTATACTGTTGGGATTGGAGCCAGACCTGGAGGGGTATACAGTAACAGAATTTTCAACATTGGAAGGGAACTCTAGCCCAACTACATAGCCAAATCCCAAAGAGCTTGGCCATCTAGCTCAATAGGCACATTTTTATTTAGTTAAAGAAACTAAGGCCCAGAAAAGTTAAGTGACTTCTCCATGTCTCATTTAAGAGGCATATGAATTTATTCTCACCTCAATGTGGTAAAAAAAAAAAAAATAAAACAATAAAAATCAAGAACAAACGAGCTTCTATTCCTTGAACAATGAGGTAACAGAAGGAAACAGGAATTTAAATTAATAGGGCAATTAGGTGTAAGGTAAAAAGAGGGTAGTTAGACCAAAGGGAGGGAGACCAGCTAAGAGGATGCTGCTGGAACCACCCACAGGTGATGAAGGCTTCCATTACTAAGATGCACTCCAGCTACCAGAGAACAAAGCTGGTGTTTGGAAAGCCACACAAGAGAAGGAAAGCATTCTTAGTTCTCCATGTGAAGATGGCACTTCCATACCAGAGGTTCAACTCCAGATCCTTGACACCAGACTCAAATGTTAACAAACAGTCTGATTTTGTTGACTGTCCATCATTTGCTTAAAAATCTATAGATTCTTAAACTACTTTCCAACCAATATCACTGATAGTATAAGAAATAACTGAGGGAATCATTATCCACTGAAGATCAAGTTTCCTTGATACTGTGTAAAACATAGGGAGGATGTTTTAAAACAGATGTCTTTGCTTAATATTTTAATGACCTCACTGTAACAAAAGAACTGAGAACTGTCACATTCCTCAGGTATTGGAATCCACAGGGACTATCCAAAGACCCCCTGCCACCACCGATGGCTCTTCATCTCACCCTGGCCCCCGTCTTCCCAGAGCCTCTGCTCTGGGCCACGAGCCTTCTCATCTGGGACTTGCAGCAGGAGATGTGTTTTGGCATGACTGGTCAGACCTCTCAAAGAATCATTCCATTGGAACACTAGAATACACAGTTCTGAGACAGACTGTAGTCTACCTGTTGATCTCCAGGGCACTTCTACTCCACCGTCTGCTCATTATGTCCCAGTTCCTTCTGCAGCCCGCTCTTTTCTTCCTGTCCCTTTTTATCCAGCATACTTTTTCCCCCCAGAGCTCATCATTTCCAATACCCCCAACTCCCTTGCCTCTTGGTCTTTTCTTCACATCCCAATTCAAAACAAACTCAGTTACCTGCTTTCTCGGTGCCTGCCCTACAGAAGTCAAACCCTACAGGTGAGAGCCACAGAATAGGACAGATGAGTGGCACCATAGCATCATCTCACCAACCTCAATGGGCTCAACACTGCCCATCAATCCTCCTGGATCATTCACTCTAGTACCATCCCGCCCCTTACAATGACTATTTCAAACATTCCCTTTCTCCAAACCTGCAGCCAGTTCCTCTTTCACCTCTCTCCCTTTCAATATATGCAGAGCTCCAGGTTTTCAGAGAGAACCAAATCAGTCAAATGGGAACAACTTCTACCTTTACCCTTTTCCACCAAATCTACTTATATCCATAACCATCTTATTTACCTCTGTTTTCTTTCTGAGGCCAATCCTTCCATAGTGTTCTTGGTCTCATTCCCCCCTTGCCTTCAACTAGTAAGGAAACTTACTATAAATTTTCCCTTCTCTCTGTGGTATATTCAACAATGCCCTAAAAACTGTATCCTATCTTTATTTTTTTTCTTAAGATTTTATTTACTTATTTGACAGAGAGAGAGACAACGAGAGAAGGAACACAAGCAGGGCGAGTGGGAGAGGGAGAAGCAGGCTTCCCACTGAGCAGGGAGCCCGATGTGGGGCTCAATCCCAGGACCCTGGGGCCATGACCTGAGCTGAAGGCAGACGCTTAGCGACTGAGCCACCCAGGCACCCCTGTATCCTATCTTTCTTTCTTTCTTTCTTTCTTTCTTTCTTTCTTTCTTCTTTCTTTCTTTCTTTCTTTCTTTCTTTCTTTCTTTCTTTCTTTCTTT